>NW_021770348.1:0-4814 GCF_005508785.2 Acyrthosiphon pisum | reverse complement strand
CATTATACAAAATATGTATTATATAAACAGCAGATAACTCAAATGAAATAATTGATCCAGCATATGATCAATTTGAAATTGAAGTATGGCCGAGTGATGATAATAATAAGAACGAAGACCCTATCAGAGAAGACATATTACTTTCAGATGCCAATGTTATACAAAGTGAGTAATATAAAATTAAAAGAAGTTCCACTTTACTATAAACAGAGCACAGAATTAACTTGGCCCTTATTTTAATGTAGTACCAAGTGTATCAACATGGACTTCTTCTGATTCGGTAAAGCTTTTGAAAACAAAACCAAAAGCAACTGAGCTAAGTTTCAGTGATACACCCCATAAAAAAAAAACAGGTAATATATTTCTGCTTTGGTAAGTTAGTTTCAGCTATGAGTTGAACTTATTTTTCAGGTGGTATGTTACAAAACTTTGGTTGTTTTAATTTATTTTGCGAATATATTTTTAATAGTTTATTATAGGTTAAACAAATAGGTATGAAGAAAAGAAAAGTAAGTACATTTTCTCCCCTAATTATTATTATGGGGTTAGTCAACTAGTCAACAACACTCATGATTTAAATTTGAAGTCAAGAAATCTTTAAACTGTAATATTATCCTTTGAGTGACCCATTCAAGTCCTTTATATATTTAAACATTATGTTTAAATTGAAAATTTGAGAATCCTAACTGTTACCTCTTTAAAATTGAATTAATATGTATCCAAAAAAATGAATGACAGATGAATAAAATTAATAGAAGTTTGTTTGAACATAACTCATAAAACCGGATATAAGTTATTAATGTATAGAATTTTAAAATAACAGTATATCGTTGCTTCCAAATATTACTGCATTCAAAATTCATAAAAAGTTATAACTCAATGCATACCAAAGATTTTTGCATTAACTTTATATTTAACTTTATATTTATATTCAAGCAACCAATAATAAATTACCAACTACCCTCTGGTATAATACATCACACAATGACTCGTTCTTAGATTGTTTGTACATAATTTATTATGATTCTTTGAAGAGAAAACTATTTGAAATCTTATATTTACTATTTTAACAAATTATTTTATAAAGAAAAAAAAATATGAATTTCCATTATCCTCATCCTTCTCACTATTCTTTTCCTTTTTCCTTTTTTCCTAGAACAACCATTTAAAAAGAGAAATGTCTGTTACGCAACGGCAAGCGAAAAGATTGCAAACCTGGCAGAGGAAAAGGAAAGTTTGGTATGTTTACAAAAAGAGTTGGTCAAGCAGGAACTTGACCTAGGCAGAGAACTGCACCAGTTAAAAATAAAACATATGAATGAAGAGCATTCACTAAAAATGTTGGCTCTTCAATATGAATGCGATATAAAAAAAAAAACACTTTTATCTTAAAAATATTATTTTTAGTTTAAAAAAAAGACAATTAAAAATTAAAATACCAAAAAAAAAAATCAAATTATATCAAATTATAACTATTATTTTTATTTACTGTTAAAATTATTTAGTAATATCAATTAAATTTTACTATTTATTATTTTTTACTATTAAAATTATTTCTATTGCTTAAAAGTTATTATTATTTATTATTTTTAGAGATGTGAGAAATATTCATTTACTAATCTTGTTCTAGCATTATTTTGCCGATTTTCTATAGTGGGTTCATTGATTAACTCTGTCAATTCATCAGGTAATTGCACATCATCCATTGGCATTACATCGTTACAGTCAATTGCTATATTGTGAAGAACTGAACAAGCAATTATTACATTTTGTATGTTTGAGATTTGCAATCTCATCCCAAGTGACAAAACTGGAAATCGCCGTTTCAAAACACCATAACAACGTTCTACGGGATTCCTAGTTCGGATTTGAGATTCATTGTATAGGTTTTCTGGCCCTGCTTGAGGATTAAGGAATGGTGTGACAATATGCTTAGTGTTAGCATAACCAGAATCTGCAACTATTAAGCTATTACCCCATTTTTGTTCAACATGTAAATCATTATTTATTTTTGAACGGGAAAATATTGTAGAGTCATGTGTTGATCCTGGCCAGCGAACAACAATGTCCATAATTTTTAGCTTAGCAGAGACTACAGTCTGGACATTGAGAGAAAACCATCCTTTTCGGTTACGAAAATATTCTGCATTTGGTCCACCTTGAATTAAATATATAATTTAATGATGTTAATATGTTGTCATATTATTAGGAAAAAACCCATTAGAGTTCTGAAATTGAAGTTCACAAAATTACCTTATTGTAATGTCTCATTTAATTTAATTCTAACAACAAAAATAATGGAAGGCAGTGTTATTCTGGCAAATTTACCTTAGATATTTTTTAAATATTGGGGGTCCATTGTCAAATACTTTGTATTTTTGGGCGTAAGTGCCTATTAGAAATTACTGGGCTAGAGGCTCAATCATGAGCCATACCAACACTGTATAGGTCCCTAATAAGAGACTTATGCATGATTGGTAATTTAAGTACTTATTCTTCTAACATGTTATAGGTTCTATATTTTTTACCCCAATGTGTTATTACTACCTTAACTACTTTTATAAATTAATATAATAATTAATAGCTACTGCAATTAAAATATATTTTTTGACTTCTGTAAAACAAAAGATTGGTAAGATAATCAGTGGCGCCAAAGTACAAAATTAAATGTATGGCAAGGATCTCCGACAACCACTCACCTCACCTCACATAACCCACTAAGAAAATTTGAAACCCACTTTTGTTTTATTTTTGATTAGATTTATCTTCTTTTTTCAACAATACCTATGTAATAATATTAAAATTATATCTAATAAATCTATTATCTGTAAGGATAATACAAAATACAAAAATATAAACAAAATGCAACCTTTTATATTATATTATTATAATATTATGTATACAATATTAATATTGTTATTACTCTCAATGGGCAATATTACTTAATAATTTGCAATCCTCTTCCTATTAATTTTCATAATTTTATTCTCCAATGAACCCACCCCCACCCCCCCCCCCCCCAAATGTTAAGTATGGCAGCTGCCATACATAAACAATAAACATGGACTTCGGCGCCACTGAAGATAATAGATTCTATATGATATGATTGGCATGGGTGCATGGCATCATGTAATGGGACTCACCAGGGCTTTGAATTTTGATATGAGTACAGTCTATAGCTCCAATAACCAAAGGAAATTTAGCTATACCATAAAATTGTTTTTGCAGCTCTTTTATTTCGTCATTCGTTTCTGGCATTTTAATAAATTGAGGACGAAGTTGTGCTAAGGCCACACTTACATCACGCACAATTACACATGCGGTAGACTTACTTACGCCTACGACATCTCCAGCACTAATTAAAAAAGATCCCGTGGCATAAAATCTTAATGCTAATAAGAGCTTTTGAGTAGTTGTTACAGCATTATTTCTGAACAAAAAAAAAAATGACATTGTATTTAATTTGGATTAATGGCGTATTGGCGTATAGTATGGTATATACAACTACAATGGCGTAGCTAAAATTATGAAATGCGGGGTGTTTAAGAATAGATTAAAACCAAGTTTTTACAGTTTTCGTATATAAATAAATTTATAGTTCGGGACTTGACTTGTTGCACTAAAAATTATCGAAATATGCAGTCAATATTGTCAAAATATGCTTAAATATAATACAGCTACATTTTTATATTATTATTTTTGATTTTTCCTGATAATTGTATGTAGGTACCTACATTTAAGTTTAAATAAATTGCTCAAATATGCTAAAAATTGATCAAATGTGCACTTTTTCAAAAATATGCAAGTTCAATCTTTGTACTTAATTTCGCAATGTCATAAGAAAAATTTATAACTTATCTTAAATTATCTATGACCATTACAATAAAACATGCAAGCAGTCCCGAACCCTATAAACAGTATATTTATTAGGGGGAAAATGTCAATTGTGGGGGGGGTTAAACACCCAAAACCCCCCCTGGCTACGCCACTGTACAACTATGCGTATGCAGTAGGTGTGTACATTATGTACCTACCTGTCAGTATTCGATGATATTGAAGGACCAATCAAATCTAAGATCATTAAAACTGTTTCTTTTGATAATCTGAATCGAGTTTTAAAATCATGTTCATCCCAAGTATTAAAATGATCTACCCTTGTACGTACAGTATACGGTCTACGCTGGTAATTTAAATAAACACCGAACTCTTCATCGTCATCATAAAAAAGTATTTCGTTTTCGAAATTCATTATAAACTATTGATTAACTATTATGATTAACTATTAAGGAACTTGGAATTTAAATTTTAAAATAAAAATTAAAGTCCGAACTAAACGATCACAATCACGAATCAATGATAATTATTAAATTAACTAACAGTTAAAAAGTTAATCGGAAGAAATAGTAGTGGTTAGTTTAACTATCGGTTAAATCTGATAGTTAGTTTAACTGGAGTTCCAAAAACAGTTTAACTGGGACAAAGTATTAACCGGCAGTTAAATTCTACTAACTGCCAGTTAAAGTCAATTGAAAAACCGGGCCTCAATCGTTTATCGTTCACTGATACGTTATCCGCTATCGATTTCAATCGTTTTTTGATGTGTTTAACGTTATATTCATAACGTTATAAAAACGTTTTGAAGCCCTGTAGGTAGGTAACTAACTTGAATTATTGCTGATGAATGAAAAATCAAATTGAACAACTTACTGTCAACTGAGAATTTGATCAAATATTTCAAATAAGTAGGTAATAACCTTAATTTCTTAGAATATCAGTAATTAGAATATAGATAGACGAACCAAATAAGAAATTGA
>NW_021770347.1:941-1145 GCF_005508785.2 Acyrthosiphon pisum | reverse complement strand
ATGTTTGGGCCACAACAAATTGTAAAGCATGCCGTTTTCACTTGGAGCAAGCTTGGTTTTGCAAAATGCAGTCATTATTAGGTCTGGCAAAAACATACATGAAATTATGAAAACGGGTGAAATTTCAGAGAACCTATTTGAAACTTTTTTTTCGGACTTCGCATTTATAATTTAATCAATATAATATAATATTATTTTAAATTT
>NW_021770347.1:0-841 GCF_005508785.2 Acyrthosiphon pisum | reverse complement strand
ACAATGATAATTTAATTTGACATGAATTTGAGTTGGCGCTCACTGATAACGTATTAACCATGTAAATGGTATTATACTTTGTGACCGTGTTCATGATTGGTTATATGATAATGGAACTGAGATAAGGAGAACCAACTCATTTTATCATGAGGGGAACTATCTCCTCCTAGACACTCGTAATTCGTATTATACACAAATTATGAATTACATTTTGTCGTCATTCGTCGTACCTAATGAAAATTGAAAATTGAAATACAAATTTTAATAAATTGTTATTCTCAATGCATATTTAATGGGTACGTACTTCATTTATATTGTGTAGTAATGTACTAACGTTTACCTATATTATTTTATATAATAATTATATTTGTAGAACGTAGTTATGCAATAACTATAAAATCATACCTATTAATTAGAATGGTTAGGTACTATTTATTCTGTATAAGGAGATTAATTTATTAATTTATAAATTAATTTATTAATCTGTATAAATCAAAAACAATAACTTTATTTTGAATATTAGGGTTCAAGTCATTGAAGAATTTATCTCAACAATTAATCATTAAGAACGGTAGAACTACTCAACAGCAACGTTAAGCTTCGTCTGTGGCTACTCAAGAAACACCTGATACTGGTCCAGCATTTGATCCAAGTTATGTTTATATATTACTACCGGCTTTTGAAGAAGGCCGCTAAGCAGATGCTGAAGAGTTTATGAGTTATCTTCTTAATAGAATTAACGATGAAATGATTAAAGTAAGGGTATAAATCTAGTTTAGCGGCTACTCGAATTTTCAACTTTTTTTTTTGTGAATTTTTAAATTATTTTATTTCATAATTA
>NW_021770346.1:2656-2918 GCF_005508785.2 Acyrthosiphon pisum | reverse complement strand
TAAAAATATTGTAGCTTGAAAATTTATTTTTTAATTGTGTTGAGTTAATTTTATTTTCCATCTTAACTTTAAATTTATTGAGTTACATTTTTTCCTTGTTAACTTTTAACTATTAACTGAAGGTAATTTAATTTAATTAACTTAACTTGTCACAGTTAATTATTTCCATTAACTTGCCTGTCTTACCCCTGAGTTTAATAATAAATATAAATACCTTATCCATAATCAAAGGTGGGCAAGTTAATGAAATTAATTAACTCAA
>NW_021770346.1:2013-2556 GCF_005508785.2 Acyrthosiphon pisum | reverse complement strand
GTTAAGTTAAGTTAAGAGGACACAGGATTGATAAGTTCAAAGTTAAATGTTTGTGTTTTTGTATTGGAATATTTTTATTTTATACTGATATAGTACCTAATATTTACGTATAAACGGAAAATTTCAAAATGTTTTTAACTTGATGGATTTTTGGTATTTTGTTACTTTACCGGACACCCTTTTTTTTGCAATTTTTTTTTTTTAGACTTATGTAGTTAACTATACTGAGAACGATGGTAAGTCAGAATTTGGCGGTCGGACTTAGTTTCGAAGTTATAGCTTAATGAAGTTCGCTATTTTACTTTTTTTGCACGTTCGCGCGTCACTAGTTCACTGCACCTATTAGGTACGAATATTAATTTTTTTTCGCTCTTACCTGAAAACTCGATAGCAATTAATCTATTATTGTAATAATTGTAGTATAGGCTTAGTGCCTTAGTACATAAGGTTCATTAGTCATGTTGCCATAATATAATATTTATCAATCGGAATATAATATTATTTCAATATGAACGAGAATGACTTATCAGTTAGATATGACCA
>NW_021770346.1:0-947 GCF_005508785.2 Acyrthosiphon pisum | reverse complement strand
TTACGTATAAACGAAAAATTTCAAAATGTTTTTAACCTTGATGGATTTTTTTTAAATCAACTGTAAATTAAACTAGTGAAGTTCATAAGTTGATTAGAAAATAAACTAACTAGTTAGGTAAGTTAAAAAGTTTAAAAAAAATTAACTTTTTAGCTTAACTTTAACTTTTTAACTAGTTAATACGCACCTATGTCTGTAGCGAGCTGTGACTATCTTACTAATTTACTTATCTCAATCACATTATAAATGTACGTAATCATATTATAATATACGCGCCGCGTAAATATAAATATAATACGCGAGCGCTCGCTCGCGTAATTGTAATAATAATAATATCGATGGTACCGCGTATACAGTGCGTGTGTAGTAGTGTAGTAGCGCGACGATTACGTTTATAAATAATTCTAAAATCATAAACTAAGATTTGTGTTGTTATATTAAATAACACCACAAATTTGCAACAATAATAGATGTATGTTGGACATCTGGCGTGTGCAAGCGTGTGACAATCTCACGCTAGGCCTAACCGCAAGATGACCATGTGTGGTCATCTGAAATATTAGAAGGGACAGGAACAGAGACCCATCGAGGAGAGCTGCTGGACAAGCGTCCATCAGACGAGCAACGAGCTTCATGAAGAATAGTCCTTAGCTAAATACCAGTCACAACTCGCTTACTCTCAGTATAATTAAATTAAATCTTTTGGACTCAGAACATTTTGCATAAATAACTGTTATTTGAGTATAATAAACACAGAATATTACAATCATTTTCGTACCTCATTTAAAATACTTCTATCAGTAGTTGTGCAGTTGTAGGCATGTTACATGTCCATAATATAGCATAAGTATACGTTAAGTACTGACATAAGAACTTTTTTTTAACAGCTCATATCCCAAATAGAGTTTTTAGTGACTTCAAACAACCTATCCACACAGCAATTGAGG
>NW_021770345.1:41241-42551 GCF_005508785.2 Acyrthosiphon pisum | reverse complement strand
TCATGCTCAACCGAGCATAATGCATATTTTCCTAATACGGTTTACATCTGTGGTAGTCAATGTATTTACATCTCTTTCACGCAACTCCCATTGTAGAATTTTGCATGGCTTTTCTCATGGGTCATCGAGAGCTTTACGTTTCAGTTTGTTATTGAGTTTTTGACAATTTAAAAATTTTTCATCGTCTTTGTCATGTTCATGATTTAAAGCACTAAAAATTATTTCGTCATTTTCGTTCATTTTAAAATAACACTTGCATAAGCGTTTTGAACAAGACCACATCTGAGCATTTTCATTTAAAAATTTTTGAAAAGAATATTTGTATCCATTAATACAATATAATAATTTATTTTTTTCACTAACCATTTTAATTATTTCAAGATCTTCCATTGTATAAATAAAAATATATAAAAATACGATAATTTGTCGAACCTAGAATGTGGAAGTGTGACTGATGCTAACATGAACAAAATTAATTTCCAACACTTAATTGTAAGGTAGTATTTACAGATATCGATAATTGAGATTATCTATATGAGTTTATTAACCTGTGGACGCAATTCATACATGTAGCGAGAAAACCGCGGACGCATTTCGAATGTGTCGATTGAGATTATCTATATGAGTTTATTAACCCGTTGACGCAATTCGTACATGTTGCGAGAAAACCACGGACGCAACTCGGATGTGTCGTGATAAAACTACGGATGCAACTAGGACAAAATATAATTTAGGGACGCATAGGGAATGCGCCGGTATATAGAATAGTAATTATATAAAGTAGGTAAGCATATCGTAATATGCATATATATATGAATTAATAGGACTTAGTTAGTATGTTTAATGTAGCTCAATAGACTATAAAATATTAGTTTAAAAATATATTATATTATAATATTTTGACAAATATTGTCTATTAAAAAAATTGTGATTGTTCAAATCCTAATGGATATAACTCGCAACAGTAAGGGCCAGTTGCACCGTCTACGGTTAAACTTCGATTAAGCTTAATCAGCTGATAACAGATATTTAACCGGGCAAATTAGGTTAAACTCCGGTTAACTTTAATCAGAGACGGTGCAACTGGCCCTAAGTGTTATTCAGCCACCCTGGTAGACAATCCGACTACGGTGTATTGCAGACACCGCCGATGAGCGGCAATATGTACATTCTTGATTAACCAATATACAAATAAAATACTAATACCAATACGTCATTAATAATAATAATGATAATTTAAATAACGATTAACAAATGGCAACCAATAATTATTATTATAATAGCTTTAGAACAAAAATGTTTACGTAAAC
>NW_021770345.1:37855-38982 GCF_005508785.2 Acyrthosiphon pisum | reverse complement strand
CGGGGAGATCAGCTGACGTTTTAAAAAAGGCTAAAACTCGATATTTTGACAAAACTATCGATAAACTCGGTCGCGCGCGGCCTATAAAATATTTACCCGGCAACCCGAATAAAATCCTAACGGGTTCGTACAAATGCCGTAAAAGCAGTAGGTAACACTTGAACATTTTCGTCATGATAAGGCGGATGTGATAGCGAAAGGTAAATAACGAAAAAAAAACGCCGCCGGTCATCCCCACCGACGCCTTACCTACTTAAGAACTGGAGTCAAATCTATAACTCTTAAACCGTTGCGCCGTCTCGAACGCGATTAAACTTACCTACGGTATAGTCGACTCGACTCGAGCTAGGATATTTTATTATATAATTAATATTTATACATTTATTCATTATACAATATATATTATACATGTACCTACCTACCTACAGACCAATATCCTACAGTGGCTATATCGTGTATATTTATGCCAAATAAAATATATAAATACCGATAAAAGGAAGGGTGACCGAGTAGGCATAAGGACAAAAGGCAGTGAAATATAATATTATTATAATAACGCAGTTACATGTAAATAAAAAATATCGAACTTTTCGACGCCTTTATTTAGGGCCTGTATATAGTAATACCTACGCGACGTAAAGTGGTAAAACTCTACTTTTATAAAAATGTATTGATAAACACGCGCACGGCGGCACTCGGTTTGCACGTCATGTCCGCCGCAGCGCGCCGGAAACAAAGTAGGGCCGCGCGCGGCCTGTACATTTAGCGGGGAACGCGAATAAGGTCCGAACGGGAACGCAGAAAGTACTCAAAGCTGGTAAAGACGAAAAATCTGAATTAAACTGAAATAAACTAAATTAGATATTAATAGATCAATAAATAAACAATTCAATAAATAATAATAAAAAAATTACAAATTTCTCGGTAAATATACCTTTTTTTTTCTGATAATATTTTCTATTGTGTATAATTTATATACTTTTTTTTTCCGATAATATTTTCTATTGGTAAAGTTAGATAACACTGGGAGCGCTGTATGTCATTATTAAATGTCCGCGAAAGTAAGATAGATTTTACCGCCAAACACTGATTATGAACAACATTAGGAGTTTATTTTTAGTTTTCGT
>NW_021770345.1:13898-37755 GCF_005508785.2 Acyrthosiphon pisum | reverse complement strand
TATTTGTGTTATTTCTTAGGTTCTGCGAAATATACATTGTTTAAACATTAATGTAATTGAGTACTCGCATGCTTCAAACATTTTGTAAGAATGAAGTAAAAATTCACCAAGCATTTTCCATAAATTTGGGTGGGCAACTTGAAAAGTTTGCTGGAGAGTGGAGTGAAAACTCTCAACATTATTGTTAGTACGGCGAGGTTGTCCGTACACCGAGAAACACTCGGGACCTTTTCTGGTGAGCCAAAAACTAAATCACCAAATAGTTGCAAGCATTATTAGGAAAATTATACTTCAACAAAAACTAGAGTTTATAACAATGTTACTTCTATATATACAGGTATAATATAATTCACCTAGACATATAAGTGAAAAATCTTGGTAATAATACTCCATAATTTTGAGCATGATTTTTGATTTCTTGAAACCCCATTTCGATTTGATGTGCAGGTAATAAAGCCAAAACTGAACACATTTTTAGGCACATTTTTGCCTCTCTATTCTGCTGTATATAACGGGAGTAGCCCATTTTCTTAATGTTTTTTTGTAAACTCTAAAATTTAATTTAAATTTCATAAAATAGGTACACCATAAAGTGAGAACATGAAAATAAATATATGCAATATGAAACTTCAGAAGGGATTTTAAATTTCAAACCTGCACATAATGGAACCAGCATGAATACACGTGTGCTTCTGGATATGTGTCTACAAAAGCTTGATGTAGGCCAGTCTCAAAGTCAATCATTATAGAGACTGGCCTAACCTCTGGGTATTTCATTTTAAATAAACGACTTTGCAGTAGGCCAACTATAAATACCAGCTGCACGTGGATTTCTGTTACGTTAACCAAAAATTGTATCACAAAAATAATACATAAGTAAAATCACTTCTACAAGCATATTAAAATTATATTTATAAAAAAGTCTGTATATTATACATATATTTATATATATGTTAAGGTGAATGACGACATTTGGTGAATGTTGACATTCACTGCTGTTTTTGGTGAATGTCAACATTTTGAATGAATATTAAAAATTTGCCAACAGTCACCGGTGAATGTCAACATTCGCAACGATTATCGGTGAGTGTTAACATTCACAATTGAGTTTTGGTGAATGTTAGACATTTTTAGTTAAAATTGGAGTAGGTATAGACGTTATCGTGTCATACGTTAAGATAGTAAATGTTTATAGATATGATATTGTTCACACAATATTTAATCGAACGGTGTTTAATGATCTATATAATATTATCATAGACATTTAGGCATTTAACGTTACGGTATCTGTCTGTCTGCCTGTACCCACTACCTATCTCTCTCTCTCTCTCACACACGCTAAGATTTTGCTTAATCGCAAAATTGGCGATACGGCAGTCATCGTACCTAATTTAGTAGTGATGAAAAATACGTTTATATCGATCAGTGTCGACGTATTTCATTTACCTTGCTTACACGAACGAAAATGTAGACTGTTGTGACTGATTGAATTTTTGATACGTTCGAGTTACCTACTAATTGTTCACGTGTATAATGGAGAACATACGAGAAGTTTTTTACGAAAAATTTAACGCTATATTAAGTACAAAAAGAGAAGACAATAATTTTTATTTGAGTACTGTAAAATATAACAAATGTGTTGAAGACGTTCTCAAGTTTAAGGGGAAAGAAAGTAAGCAACGCGCCGTGTGCAAGTTATTGAAAAGATATGATGTCGTTAAAATAATGTCTCTCAACCAACTTATTGTTCCATTGAAACCTGGTGAAACAAAAATAATTTACTTCGTGAAAAATGAAGATTTATTCGATATTATCCATGATGCCCATATCAAAACAGGCCACGGAGGACGAACCCGTGTAATTAGTGAATTACAAACAAAATATAAAAATATAACATATGAATCAGTTACATTATTTTTGAGCTTGTGTGTTCAATGTCAAAGGAAACAAAAAGTCCCGAGAAAAGGGATCGTCGTAAAGCCCATTATAAGTCGTGAACTCAACTCTCGATGCCAAGTTGATTTAGTCGATATGCAAACGTGTAAAGATGGTGAGTACAAATTTATTCTCAATTATCAAGACCATCTCACTAAATTTATACAGCTTAGACCATTGAAGAGCAAGACAGCAGAGGAAGTAACCCTCATGTTGCTGCCAATTTTCCTCACTTTTGGTGCACCAAATATTCTGCATTCAGATAATGGGAGAGAGTTTTCCAACAAAATTATTATGGATTTGTGCTCAAGATGGGAGGGTGTAAAAATTGTTCACGGTAAACCCCGTCATAGTCAATGTCAAGGTTCTATCGAAAGAGCCAATCAGGATTTTCAAAATATACTCAGGGCCATGATGCATGATAAGAATACAACAAAATGGTCAGAGGCTTTGCCATTTGTTCAATTCGCAAAAAACACTGCATATCATCAAGGAATAAAACAGACACCGTATGAGGCAATGTTTGCTAAAAGAGGTCTGGCAACAAGTTCGTTGCCACGAGAACAGATAAAAGACATTGAGACCGAAGAGCAGCTTGAACAAATTATACAGTCAATTGGTGAGTACCTACAAGTTTAATTTAAAAAATAAAATGATATAGATAATGAATTTTATTATTATTATTAGATGATGATAACACTGAGCAAGAGGAGCACAATGATAATGATATACAACAGCTTGAACAAATTTTACAGTCAATTGGTGAGTACCTACAAGTTAAATTAAAAAAATAAAATGATATAGATAATGAATTTAATTATTATTATTAGATGATGATAACACTGAGCAAGTGGAACAACATGACAATGATATACAACCAGAAAGTGTATTAGGTAAACTGTATTTATAATAAATAAATAATTAAGTACAATAATAATAATTAAATATATTTTATCATAATATCTGGCTGAGCTATTTAAAATAGAAAAAAATATCTTATAAACAGTAAAATGATAAATTATATTCAATTCTATTCAGAAAAATCTGTAAATAAATAATTTATAAATTTATTTTCCAGCTAATGACATCTAATATAATAACACTGAGTAGGTGGAACATAATTTTGTGCAAAGTGAAGTAGATAATGAATTAAAAAAAAAAAAAACATGATTCAAAATAGAGCAGCAGCAAGAATGGGACTTGAATTACAAGCTGAAAGAATGCTACGTTCATCAAGACAAAAGTTTACTCCAGCCAAACCCGGTGATACTGTTCGTATCCGAGTCCCTGATGTTGACCGAGGACGTATGGATCCACAGAACATATTGGCAGTTGTCGTAGCTGTCGATAATGAATTTTACACACTAGGCACAAAAGAAGGTGTAATAAATCAATTATACACCCGTAATCAATTTACTGTATGTAAAGAACAACTATTGTCTCCTGAAGAAGTTGCTACAGACCAATCCGTGTCCTTAAGGAAAGCTTCCACTTCAATTTCTAAAACAGGTGGACAGGGGTACATGAAATGCAATTGTAAGGCAAAGTGTGTATCGAAGAAGTGTAGTTGTAGATCCTCAGGCATTTTATGTAACTCAAAATGTCATAACAGTTTATCTTGTTGCAACAAATAATTTTTATAATATAAAATAAAATAACTTATGGTTAATTAATTTGTAAAAATTATTTTATCACTAGGTATTCATCTTTTTTTACAACATGTTAACATTCACCAGTGAATGTCTACATCTAAGAAGAAATTGACATTCACCAGAAATTTCGGTGAATGTCAACATTCACCAAATGTCGTCATTCACCTTAACATATATATAAATGATTTTGACATTATATTATAACAAAATGTTGCTAGTTTAAAGATAGCACGCAAATTAATATATTTTTGTAACTTCACTTTTGCTTAAATTGATAAATTTAGTTTCTGGGTTTTTATAATATAATTTTTTCATTCTAGAATTTACAAACATTTTCAGTAGAAGAAAATAAAAATAAACAAAAGTTTGTGGCATTCTATTAATTTATTAATATGCAGTGGCGTATTTAGGGGGGGCCAAGGGGGGCAGTTGCCCCGGGCAGCACTTTTTTGGGGGCAGCAAATTTAACTGGGAGTTTTTTTTTTAAACAGATTAAAAAAAAATAATAGGCAAGTATTTTGTGAAATTAATCTCCACACTACATAATAAACGCGGGTGTATTAGTTTATTGTTTTTCGTCAGCAGTTCAAAAACACAGTACTACCACTCTTATGACATTGAGGGCCATGATGTTAGTAACGTGTTAATTACTGCTGTGACGATGTGATAGTGATAGTATGATAAGTGATAACAAATTACTGGCTATTTAATTTCAAATTATCTTTACTCACCGCCTTTACTGTACGTCTTGTAAAACTTTGAGAGTAACATTATTTTTATTGAATGGCATGTTAAAATCTTTAAAGTGTGTGAAATAGTGTAAGTATAAGTTAGAACATTTTAGTTTATTGCTCTGACAACGATTAAATTGATATTTTCTAATCATCAAACTCATCTGACTAGTGACTATCAGAGTAAGTACATATTTTTAATTACCTAATCAAGTTGCATGGTGTTGTGCAGCGTTAAATCTAAATCATGCGAAGCTGTAAGCTCGAGCTATGATAATCAGTCCCTTATTTCATATTATTATACAAAATATCTATAGTACCTAAGCATTATAAATTGTATTTGTTGAAAACAGTAAATTATGCAAAGTATCAAACACTGCTTTAACTTTGTAATGTGTCATGTGTATATCACGCTTAATGCTTATTAGATATTTATTTTTATTTTGCTGAATGGTTGATGGTATTTAGATGGCTAAAAATTGCAAAAAGCAGCTTAGTGGTGCAGAGAATCGTAAAAAGGCAAAAATTAAAGCAATTAACACTGCGAATGTTTTGTCAAAAGTTCCCAAACTCAATGCTTATTTTAATGTTAAACATGCGGTTAACAGCACAGAAAACACATCAAGTATTAATATTTATTATACCTATATAAATTATTTTTCATTTTCATTTCATGCTAGGTACCTATTCATATTTTGATTTAATTATAACTAGGCATTGATCAAAAATCCATCGTTGATGAAAATAGTGATGACGTACTTGTAAACTGTAGTGCAAGTGCTGAACAGTCTAGAACCAATGTTTCTGTTGATAAAGTTGAGAAAGAAAAATTTGAAACAAATTTAAGTTCTTTAAGGTAAACTACTATGTAGATACCGAATTTTTATTTCCGGTATATCTCAATGTACCTAATAGTTATATGGTATATAATGTAGTGTCATAACATTCAATATCTATAATATTTTCATAGTAATGACCCTATTTGTTCTTTGCACAAATCCACTATTGATGATAGTACATATGCTGAGAAGACTGAGACCCAACCTGTGACCCCTAACTTCAGAATAAATGAAAAAACTGCTATTCCCAAGTAAGTTTATCCAAAATAGTTGTACCTATATATTTATATTTATATGTTTCTGATATTATTATTTTGTTTATTTTATTTTATTTAGTAAAGATCCAGCATTGTGGAATATAAATGAAAGTACCATAGATTATTTTGCACTTAATGGTTTTGATCAAAACTTAAAAAGTACTGACTTTTCTTCTTCAAAGAAACTATATATTAGAAATATTCGTGATAAACAGAAATCATACTTCAGGTACTTTATCCGAATTTAATCAAAACAAAGCTTGTTAATGGAGAATCTGTAAATCGTAAGTTTATTGTTTACTCTGAAAGTAAGGGTTGCATATACTGTGCACCATGTCGACTATTTGGTGGTCCGAATACCTCCAATATATTTTCTAAATTTGGATTTTGTGATTGGAAAAAAAGGCAATCAAAAATTAAATGGTCATGAAAATTCAATAAATCACAAGACTTGTGTTCTTAAGATGAAAAAGAGAGGATGTGAAGTAGGGCGAATTGACCATCAACTCATTTTACAAGTCCAAATAGAAACAAATTACTGGAAAGAAGTTTTAACCAGAGTTGCAGCTGTTGTGAAGTCACTAAGTTCTCGGGGACTAGCAATGAGAGGCCATGAGGATAAATTCGGGTCAACTCACAGTGGTAACTTTGTTATGAACTTAGAACTCATTGCTGAGTTTGATCCCTTCCTTAAAAATCATATATCAACATTTGGAAACAAAGGGAAAGGAACAACATCATACTTATCTTTTACAGTATTTGAACAGTTTATAGAAATTATGGGGGAAAAAGTTAAGAAAACAATTGTTAAAGAGATAAAAAATGCAAAGTATTTCTCAATCATTGTTGATTCAACAGTGGATATTTCTCATACAGACCAACTAGCATTTATTTTTAGATATGTAACAAATAATGGTGAACCAGTTGAACGATTTTTGCAATTTTTGGCAAACCCAGGACACAAGTCTAAAGATTTAGCAGATGCTGTTTTTATGGTTTTAGGAGAAAATGAAATAGATATTAATAACTGCCGTGGACAGTCTTACGATAACGCTTCCAACATGTCAGGAATATATTCTGGACTCCAAGCAAGAATCAAAGAAGCATGCCCCCATGCTGTTTACATTCCATGTGCAGCACATTCATTGAACCTAGTTGGTGAATGTGCTGCTAATTGCTGTAAAAAATGCTAATGAATTTTTTAATTTTCTTCAAAATATTTATTCTTTTTTTTCTGCATCCACCTATCGTTGGGACGTGTTGGATCAATGCTTATCTAAACATGATAATGTTACTGTTAAAAGATTATCTGATACCCGATGGGCGGCTAGATATGAGGCTTGTTTAAGTTTATCACGTAATTGGAATGACATTTTGAAGGCGTTAAATATTTTCATTAACAATCCAACTGAAAATTCCAAAACTAAATGTGAGTGTAATGGACTATTGAAAAAGATGAAAAGTTTAGAAATGGGTATTCTGGTATCAGTATGGAATGATATTTTAGAGAGGTTCAATATTGTAAGTAAGAAATTGCAGAATGTTCATATTGATTTGACTATTGTCATAACCCTATATAAATCATTGATAAATTATATAATGGATTTGAGAAACAGCTTTTCACATTATGAAAAACTTGGCATAGAAAAAACTGGAATTATAGAATATAAAGTTTCCCGCATAAAAAAAAGGAAAATGCCGTTTGATGAATCATCTCAAGGTGATACAACATTTGTTAGTAAAAAATCTTTTGAAATTAATACTTTTTTTATCATAATAGACTCTTTACTTACAGAGTTGAGAAAGCGTATAAACTCTTATGAAAAAATTAATACTTCATTTGGATTTTTGTTCAACATTACTGAGTTGTCAGTATTAGAAGTAAGACAAAAAGCTGGAGAGTTACAAAAACAATATCCTCAAGATCTGGATACATCGTTTATGAATGAATGTATTCATTTTCGTGGTTACTTAAAAGGCTTACCAGAAAGCGTATCCACAAAATCGGTGCTATATTTGTGTCAAATCATGAAAGATAATAGTTTACTAGATATTTACCCATATGTTAATATTGCATTGCGAATGTTTTTGTGTGTTCCTGCATCAAACACTTCGGCCGAGCGTTCATTCAGTACTCTTAAAAGAGTTAAATCATATCTTAGATCTTCGATGAATGATAATCGTTTAAACTCTTTAGCGATTCTGAATATTGAATCTCAGTTGACAACTTCATTAAACTATGATGAAATAATTGAAGATTTTGCAAGATCAAAAGCGCGACGAAAGTTATTAATTTAATGTTTGTTAACTTGTTGACATTTTGTAAATAGATATGAAAATAAATTAATACATTTTACAATTTGCTTTGATTATTTTGTTATCATGGGACATGGGTACTACTGAGAAAATCTACGATATTCAATATTCTAGGAAACTCGATAGATTTTTATACTGCATGATACTATTAGCATATCACATGTATTGTAAGTTTTTTTTATGGGTAAGAAATATTGCTGCTATAAAAAACCGGTGATAGGAAAAGGGCATTGAAAAAATGTGTACCAGGGGCAGCAAAATCCTAAATACGCCACTGTTAATATGGATATATGCTTTTGGACTGGGGGTCCATCAGAACTTTGCATTACATGGGTTTTGTTATTTTAAATATGTTACTGGGAAATTAAAATCATATTATTATTTAATATAAACTATATCGAGAAAGGTATGACGGATCTATAATGTAGAAGGGATCAACTATCTTAGGGCCCGTTTTACAATCATAGTTTAAACCTCGGTTGGAGTTTAAACCTGGTTCAAATCAAAATGGGCGTATTACAATATCTTGACCGTGGTTTAAACTGAAGTTCACTTGAACCACCGATTTCAGTGAGTTAACCGGGGATCGACGTTGATCTGCGATTTGATTGGCTGCCAGTTATCAATGGAAATGGCAATTCATTAATGTTGATTACAGGGAATTCTGTTAAATTTAAATTTCGTTTATTTTCACAATTGCAATTGCTTCTTTGCTGCAACTACGCTATTTCGTTGTCCGACATTCTAACTTTTGAAAAATTATGATGGATACCAAAAGAACCCCAAATTTCACTAGCCAAGAAGAAGAGATGCTGCTTCTACTGGTATCAAAATATAAAAGCATTCTTGAATGCAAGACCACTGACAACATACAGAACAGGTAGGTACCCCACAAAATTGTACCTATTAAATACAATTGTCATAATTATTTTGTACTACCTACCCGTTATTTAAACATAGTCATCTATTCAAGTATAAATGCCAACAAAAAGATAAACGTTAGTATTTATAATTGAATTTCTTTATATCGAAACATGTGTCATATAAGTATAATGTTGCGATCAGTGTAGCTTGTGATCAGTCAATACTGTAATAACTAATAAGTGCTCAGCTCAATGAGTTTCAATTTTTTTGTTTGAGATGCATTGTTTTATATTTTGTTTATTTGGTTAAACGTTGAATAGGTAGTTGGAATTAGCACAGTAATAGTTTATGCTAGTAGTACTTGAATATTTTGAAGAAAACTTTTATTTTATTAGTGATTGTACCTATTTATTTATTCATTCTTTTATTAATATATGAATTTCACTTTTACTTTAGTGTTTTCTACCTATTTAGAATGTGGATATGCATCTAATTTTATAAAATTATCAATAATTAGTATACTTGATTAGGTATTATAAGACTTAAATAAAATATTTCATCAGGTAGATATAGTAACCAAAAAAAAATCAAATTCCACACGAGATTTCACTTCCAGAAATTTGCAAACATAATATGACTAGGTAGGTATTATACTAATATTGTTTTTTTTCCTAGGAAAAAAAATGATACCTGGAAAATGGTTGAAAACGATTACAATAGAAATCATGCGGGGAATGTTGCAAGGACTGCATTAGTACTAAAAAACAAATATTGTAATTTAAAAAAAAGATTATTGAAAAAAGTTGGAGACGAAAGAGCAGGCATAAGAGGTACTGGAGGTGGACCGTATCTTGAAGTGAACTATGATGAAAATGAGAAGGCTGTTTGTGAAATACTGGGTGACAAACGTCTTGGACGACAGTCTTCTCTGTATGATGACAATAATGGTAAGTAATATACATTTTTAATAACTTCAATATTGTTCATATTACTACTTGAGGTAACATGCTGTTTTGTTCATGTATATGTTAGCACAATGCAGTAAGCCATTAGAACATTTTGTCACTCTACTTGATGGTACTTCAGTAACTATAAACAACACCATGGTAGAAGAAGTGTACGATGAAGGAGAGGATATTGTAAATGATGTATTTACTGGTAAATTAGTGCTTTTTATTATATTAAAATAGTATTTATAATTTAATAAGTACATTTATGTGTTATTTTCTTTTTGGTTGTAGACACTGTACTAGAAGAAGAAAAAAGAGAAGAAATTACTAAATGGTCAGGTAATACAACACCTTTGCTTCGGACAAAACGCAAAGAGTGTTTAACTCCGAATGAAGGTAAGTGAAAAATCAAAATTAAGTCATACATAAAATACCCTGAATAATAAAAATCTTTTTTTTTCGAGGAAAAGCTACGATCACCGCGAGTTCTATGAAATCTTCATCATCTGTCAAATTATCATCATCATCTTGGTAATAAGACATAGTTATTAAACTAATTCAATATCACCTGAAATTAGGCACATAATTAATTATAATCATCTAAACATGCTCATTCAAACTGAAAATTGGGATGCTATCATAAACCCTATAGATGTTGATAAGTCTTATGACTCTTTCAATACAAAAATTTTTGATCTTATTAATTTATCGACCAATAGCTTTAAAATTAAAAATAAAAAATTAATAAAACTCAAGGATTGGATCTCTTGTGGACTTATCATTTCGATTAAACATAGAGACAAAATGGCAGCCAAATTACGTAAACGACCTTTTGACAGAGAGTTCAAAATTAAATACAATAAATATAGAAATCTACTGAATATTCTAATTAAAAAAGCTAAGATACTCCATTATCAAGCTAAGATTATCAAAGCAGGTAATGATACAAAAGAAATTTGGAGCATAATTAATGACGTTATAGGTAAAAAAGGCAATAAAACAATACCAGTTAACAAATTAGTTGATATAAATGGTGTTACCATCAATAATGAAAATCAAATTTGTGATGAATTTAACAATTTTTTTATAAATGTTGGAAAAAATATTGAAAATAGTCTCAAGTTGAAAGGTTATGAAACAAAATCGTGGGCTGAATTAAATAAAAATTGTGAAAGAATTTTTGAAAAGTATTATTTAAAAAATATATATGGATATCCCACTTGAGTCTATAGCAAATAATTAAACCAAGATTTTTAATTCCCTCACATTATCTAGTTTAACACACTGGCCCACATGTTTTATTAGATATTGAAACACATTTTGTTGAATGGAATAAATAATGGACTTAATAGATTAAATTATTTTCATTTAAAATATTACATTTCTGTGGGTTGAAACAAATATATTTAGATCTTAGTCGATTTAGTTTTCTTCTTGCAAAACCAATTATTTATAATATTTAGAATTTTATTTGCTTCACAATACAAAGCATCTGTAGTTTGTTAGGATAATAATACCTACAGCAGTATAATCAGAAAAACAAGAAAAAAAACACAACAAATAAATATTCATTAGTAGGTATGGTTAATAATTATAAAAATTATGTAAACCAGCATATTAAATTGGATGAAAAATAGTGAATACTATGAATTGCAATAGTATAATATTATATTAGTAAGATAGTAAAATATTATTAATATTTAATACTTAACTGAATGATTTGTGTATAATGAGTATGGTCCAAAATACTACAAATTATTTGTATTGACGAAAAAAAGGGTTTAGCTTCATATTTTTGGTTGGTATATGTTTATGTATAAACATGTAAAGAACACGTTTTTAAAAGTTAGTGTTTATAAAAAAAAAACACAAGAACACCAAAAAATAAATCTTTCTCTAACATTGTTTTCTACCTAAATAGTTCATTGTATGACCGTGATAACAGTTTGAATCGAAATTCGATCTTGAACCGTCAGTCTTATCAAGAGACAATGTGACGTCTTACTATTTGTTAACAATAATTAATTTTGTTGATAAGATACAACCAGCAAAATTGAACCATGGCTAAGGTACGTGGTTGCCTATTAGTGATAACATAGAACAATTGTCGGCCAAAATACGGTCGGTGGTAATATTTGTCGGATAAAATACCGTCGGCCAAAATATTTGTCGGCTAAAATACTGTCGGCTGAAATACGGTTCGGCCAAAATATTTGTCTCATAAAATACTGTCGGCTAAAATACGGTCGGCAGTAATATTTGTCTGATAAAATACTGTCGGCTGAAATATTTGTCGGCTAAAATACTGTTCTGCTAATATACTAGTCCAATCAATTATTTTTCGGCCAAAATACGGGTCGGCTGAAATATTGTCGGCTATTTTACGCGCTCCCGCTCATCACTACCTATATCATTAATACGTCAAGCATAATAATATTATCACAGAACAATTGATTATATCACCATAGAACAATATAGAAGCGAAACTCGATCAGCTGATGGGTGAAGTGTTTACCTATGATCTGAAGTCCGAACAATGAAACTGTTTCCGTAACACTGACATGATGTTATACCCGTATTGAAAAACCGTTTCCGCCTAATAGGCAGGGTATTCTGCGCGGGGTCGGGTTGTTTCCACTGTTTACTTTTATCATAGATTATGTATGCCACGCCCCCCTGGAGACCGTGTTCATGGCTACAATCGCCCAATTCGGCCAATTCACAGAGTTTCATACCCCAGGTATCACTCATGGCATATTATTTTCGTACCTAATGATAATTTGACCGCCAACAAGTAAACAATAACGGTCTCACCGTTATGTTATTTATACCATGGGATGCAGTTATAATAATATATGTTACTAAATTATATTTTGATAATTTGACTGATGTTCGTGGACGTCATTGGTCATTACATTTTCTTATCGAAAATCGCAATGAAATAAATTTTTTTTGTACACATAACCTATAGCTATTGCTAAATTATTATTGCTGTGCTATTTTATGCTGTCATATTGTATTATTGTCATAGCTAGTGCATAGTATTAGATAATAGATAGGTACTAGCTCATATTATACATTTATAATTGTGGTTCCGTGCTTTTCGTCTTTCGTATATGTTTGTGTTATACACGTACATTACAGTGTTATGTTATAATTATTCATTTAGAAGAATAATCAATAAAATATTTACGGTATTCAAAGTTATTTTGTAAAGCACGTGGAATCGTAAGTCGTTGTGACTTGTGTTTACTTATGCCGTTACATTAGTACTCATTAGTACTCGTATAATTTATTGTATTGCCGTGCGTTTCGTATTTATCGTATTTGATTGTGTCACACACGTGCATCATTACAGTGTTATAATTTTCGAAGAATAAAAAGATTCAAAGACATTCAGTAAAGCACGTCGTGGACTCGTAAGGTATTTACTATTTTAAATTTATATAATTAATATTTTGTTCTTGTTAGCATTATTTGAGAGCTAAGGTAGTCTATAAATCATGAAACTTGTATTAATACTGCAGCTGTGATCTCCATAATATTACTATTAACCTTTACATATTATCTATACTATTTTGCTTATTTTACATTCATATATTTGTCACTATTTCAGATTATTTCTTCATAAAATACATTTTTACAGCTATAATGCTAAGACAAAATAGTCTAAGTAAAATGTAAATCAACTAAACGCAGAAGAATAATCAACGAGATTAATTTAATTAAACATTCACTTGCAGATGTGTCTTCCCCACAAGTACCTAACGTTGTTGCTCTTTCATCTGAAATTAGCAATAGTCCTAATGATATAATTAGTCAGGATACTACAAATACAGTAAATAATTTCCAATTTGAACCTTCTACGTCTTGTTCTAATACAAATTTTGATGGTGAAGCAAATGCCATTAGTGCATTTTTAAAACCTGAAAATACTGATAGTACCCTGGATAGTACTGATACAGATAGTGATCTGGATCATATTTCATCTTTGAAACAATCAATTACTGAAAATTTGTATCAATGGGCTTCTGAAAATAATGTACTCAATAGTACATTTGATAAATTGCTAAAAATTTTGAAAGGTCATAAATGTTTTCAAGATCTTCCAATTACGAGCAGAACTTTCTATAAGATGTATTCCAGTGTTTCGTATAATAAGCCTGTTGAAATGAAAAGTGTTTCTCCTGGGTATTATTATCATTTTGGAGTAGCTTATAATATTAAACAACATTTAGATAAGCAATTTTCTGATGAAACAATTAAATTAGTCATTGGAATAGACGGCCTACCATTAGCCAAGAGTTCTGGTAGTTGTTTCTGGCCGATTCTAGGTTACATAAGGCAAACCAATCAAATTGTTTTTCTTATTGGAATTTATTGGGGCCATAACAAACCTGGTGATAGTAATATTTATATTAAAGATTTTGTTGATGAAGTAAAGGCCCTTATTCAAAATGGTTGGTATTGATGTAGATATTTTCAACAATAAAACTTTAACCACAGTTCATAAACATTTAGTTATTGATTGTTTTTGTTGCGATATGCGAATATGATGTTAATATAATATTTGCGATATGATGTTAATTTTATGGAATTGGTAATAATAAATATCTTTATTTGAATAATATATACACTATCTTATTATCTAATTAGATTAATATCACATATTATTATATTAAATATATACATAAAATATATATTGAATTGAAAATATCATGGATATTTAAAAATGATCTACAGTTATATACTTATATATGTTGTTGATATCTTACAGAATATATATAGGTGTATATTATAGTTATTTTTGTAAAAAAAATCAATAAATATTTTCTTGGCTATTATTACGGTAGAAATAATGAAAAGATGATATCGTAATTTGTATATACACCAGATGTGAACTCTTGGTTCATAAGACATACATTCAATATCTCATTGATATTCAAAAATATTCTACAGTTATTTTATTGACATCTTACAGATATATTTTGTAACACAAATCAATATTCATAAAACAATGGTTAAATATATGTGAGATATCTCTTGGTTATTATAGTAGAAATATTGAATAGATATCTTAATTCGTATATACACCAGTTATGAACTTTTGGTTCATAAGACATACATTCAATATATCATTGATATCTAAAAATTTTCTACAGTGCCATTTGAGATATTTTACCGATATCAATATAAAAAAATTCATATACATAGAATATGTATTAAATATCCCTTTGCTATATGGGACTGTTAAATTTTTCATTAATTTTTTGTTTTTTTAATATATTTTTTTTTAAATGTTTTTTTAGAAAAGTGTGTTTTTAAAAAAAATTCATTTAATTTTTTTTATTTTATAGATGGAATATTATTTTTAAAGATTAGTATAAATCATTAGTTTAATTTTATTTATTTTACAATATAAAGTTTCATTTTAAATTTATCAAGTGGTCTGTGAAACGATCAATAATATAATAGTTGGAGTATTCCGGCATTGTATCGATCATTTCACTTGTCGCATCATATGGAGTAATAGTTGGAGTATTCTGGCATTGCACCGGTTGTCAGATCGTTTGATAGGTTTATTTATTATTTTTTTTTTTAACACGATTCTTTAGATTTATTTTCAATAGATATTAATTAGGCTTTTTTTTATTTTTTAAAGATTCTTATATAACTATTTGGGGATAACGGTAAACGCATTTCAACCGCGAATACTGAATCAGCTGCTAAGGCGAAAAAGGCGCGGATGAATATTGTCAGGACCCTTGGGTTCGTAGAAATATCGTCGTCTGCGAACCGAAAAATAGTTTGGTATAATACTATGCTAGAAATATAGGGGGGATAGTGAACTATATAGACTTTATTCACTCACTCGAGCCTGAATTAAATAAATTATTAAAAAAACGTGTTCAACAAGGAGCGATTAAGTTTAATCTTAAGCTCGAGGTTACCTATAATAGCCCTAACGTAGTCAACTCGTTAGAGAACCGGGCGTTTAAAACATCAGCGGTCGAAATGTTTGCAGAGAGTATCATTAGTGAGATTATAAAGAGGGCGTTTGTTAATTTGTTGAACGAGAAAAATGAGTACACCGGGAGAGGTAGCGTTTTCACCATGGAGTCAATGGATGGACTTTTACTAAGTGTATATAAATATACGCTAATGGACGGTTCGTCGTATATACAATTACCAAAGTTTATTGAGTGGAAACGGGCCATAAATCCGCAGAATGTCGACCAACAATGTCTTAAGTGGGCGATTCTCGCAAAACATGTGACGGGGTCGGTGATATGTCATATAGGAGAAAATTATAAAC
This sequence comes from Acyrthosiphon pisum, assembly GCF_005508785.2. Lineage (NCBI taxonomy): Eukaryota > Metazoa > Arthropoda > Insecta > Hemiptera > Aphididae > Acyrthosiphon > Acyrthosiphon pisum. The sequence goes on along the minus strand of NW_021770345.1, from coordinate 21,895 downwards.
AGCATGTATAATTTTAAAGGTATCACGTTCCTGACCCCTATATCAGATATTCATAAATTCGAAGAAAACAACTCAAAAGTGTCTGTAAATGTTTACGGACTCTAAAAGAAGTTTCAACCACCGAGTAAATATCCGACGTATGAGGTATACCCATTATGTGTAGTCGATGAAGAAAAGGCTAACCATTTTGACCTGTAGTTGGTAAAGGATAAAGACAACTCCCATTATGTGTATATATCGAACTTTTCCCGTCTCATTCGCACGCAGAAAACTAGACATACAGAGAGAGTTGTTTTCTGTAAGAGATATTTTACGTCATTCGACAGTCAAAGTTTGAAATTCAAGTCCAGCATGTCCAATGGTGGCACCCCGTATTTTATTTTTAAATAAAATAATGTACGCTTAACACAGAAAAAACTTACCTTCTTTATCAACTTTGATAATAGTTCAATAATTCACTTATTTAATATTATATTTACCTCACAATAACAAAAATTTATTTTATTATTTTGATTATAATTGTATAACATCATATATATTACCTATTCTATTATATTATTATCAGTTATTTATAAAATTAAAATTCATGAATCATGACAAAATCAAATAAAAAAGGCTTTAATAATTATCACTAGAGATCACATAGATTTCAGCACATTACTGTATGTTGTGTTATTTACTTAATTTTTAAATTTCTATTTAAAATATTTAAAAATACTGAATTATTACATTAATGATTGCTTCATTATTTAGTATTAATTATTTAGCATATTTTCTATAATTATATAATTAACATTTACAATAATTATTATCATGTACTAATAAGTGTTAAAATGTATTTATTGTATTTGAATCCATAAGAAAAATGAGACAATATAAAGATATTATTGATATTGAAATAGTAAACCATTGAAAAATTAGATGGCTCAATCATCAGCTCGTATAAAAAAAACTATGGAGAAATGTTCTATTAATGATAAAGCTTAAAACAAAATCAAATCACTAATATATGATCAGAATTTTTCTTACAATAAATGTGTACCTACTACTATCATTAATAGGTACATTTTCACTATTTTAAATATTTTTTCTCGTGTGTACAAAGAATATTGTATACTTATTTTTATTTATTTAATCATGTATAATTTATATAATATTGTGTTTATTATGTTAAATATTATATTGTACACCTGTAATTATGTGTTATATGTAGTACCTATTACATAATTATTTATTTAAAATATAATCCAACATTTTTATTATCAATACAGTATTAAAATATTTTTATCTACTAAATGTTTTCTATTTCTATATTAATTATTTATTAATAATTAATTATTCATTTTCTTGTGAGGGGTACATTATTATGAATGTTGTAATAAAACAGCATAAAAAATATCTACATGTTAACATTTTATTTGTATACAAATAATTTATTATACACATTTGTCATTTATATATATTAATGCCTAATATATCAAATTTTATATTATTAGTAATATTGCTTCTATTTCGTTTTGAAAATATTCTCTTAAGAATCTAATACAAATATTTGTGTTCATTTATTATAATAATATTGTTGGTATTTCGTTTTGACAATATTTGCATAGAAATCTTTTAACAATATTTGAAAATAAACATTTTAAAAACATTTTTTCACCTGCCAAAAACTGATGTGACAATATTTTGTGAATATTCAGTCAAATATTTACATATATTTGAAAATATTTCAAAAACATTACTTTGCTTTACGGGAAAGAATTATTTTAGTATTTATAAAACTGAAACAAGATATCTCTTTTGCTGTGTTAGCTGTTTTTTTTTTTAAAATATCAGTTTGTCAACTTGTAGGTACATATATATTTCAACTATACCTCTTCTAGGTAGTATTTTTGAAAATTTAATTTATTGGTCATCAAAATTTGAAATTATGTAAAATACAAAAATGAACGTTTGTTTTAGATTGTACTGAGATTACAGTTCAAAAACCAAAATGCTTGTCATGTAGAATAAAACTGTATAGTACTTATAAGTTTAATTTTACAATCAAGTATTTAATTGGAATATCTCCAGCTGGATTGATTACATTTGTAAGTAAACCATATTGTGGACGAGCTTCGGATAATGTCATTTTTGAAAAGAGTAACTTAATATCATTAAAGGATAGACAGGATGCTCTAATGGTAGATCGTGGGTTTAAAATAGACAATAAATGTAATGAAAAAGGTATTACTTTAATAAGACCTCCATTCTTAAAAGGCAAAAATCAATTTACTCGTGAAGAACCATTAGAAACTAAAAGTATCGATAGTGCTAGAGTTCATATAGAATGCATAAATCAACGAATTAAGGTGTTTAAAATTTTTCAAAATAAATTTTGTTGGGGGCATACACATTTAGCACATGATATAATGATTGTTATAAGTGGCATTTGTAATTTAGGAAGTCCAATATTTCCTGCCGACAAATTTAATACTCAATTTGAATAACTGCCTATTTTAATTATTTATGTTTTGTCTTTGTTTGATGTCATTATAATTTGAAGTTACATTATTTATTATGTATAATTATCATTATATAAGTGAAAAATTGTTTTTATGTACTTAAATTTTATATTTCGACCTAAATCACATGTACAATTTTAATAGATATTATTAATTGTAGAAAGCAATTAAGCGATTGTAAAAAACTTAGCTATTTCAGTGTAATATATTTATTAAAACTAAATAGAATAATTATAATTTATAACAATATATATTAATATATTATATTATAACAGAGAATTAAGTAGCAGTAACAATTTTGTATTTAAGTACCTTTTAATAGTAAAATTATTCAAAAAAATTATCATCAACTATTTTACAATATTTATTCTGTAAATTGTTTATACATTAATATTATGGCTACAAGACTCGTGTATTATTCTCTCAAAATAAATTATTTTTAAATTTAACAATAAATCAGTACAGAAATTAATATTAATTTCAACATTTATAACAAAAATAGATTTTTTTAAACTATCAAATATGATAAAATCACAATTATTTACATTTAACATTATCATCCCCAATTGAATTTGTGCATAGAACGCATGTTTATTTTTAAGTTTCCGTTGACCATCAGTTCCTTGAACTAGAAAGTTAACATTGCTCAATAGTTCTGTTAAACCAACCAAACATCCTTTAAACGGACATTTTATTTCTATAAGCTTTTTTGAGTGGTTCAAAGTATCCAAGACTACTCCATCTGGAGAATAGCCTAACCATGGACACTTCTTTGATGTGATGAAACCACTTGTGATAACATTGTTTCCAGTGTTCTTAATGTTCTCGTACACATCTCTTGATGTTAGTTCATATTGTATTCGATGTTTCACAAACTTGTTAGTGAATACTTGAGGCCAAAAATATTTACTTATTTTTATAGCCCATTCTTCATCTGTTTCTGGATTGTCCAAACAAGTATTTCTACCTTTGGCATGTAGTGTCTAAAGCTGTTGTGTCAGAAACTTTAATGAACTCATTTCTAGAAAAAATAATAAATTTATACAAAGCCATCCAAAATGTGCTAGAAAGATAATAAAGCTGTAATACAATGTTTAAGTACCATACCTAATGAAATTTGAACCAATAGATACGCTATTTAGATCACTTGGTGTTCTTCAGATTTTGTTTACACAACAATAATCACCTGATATCCATAAAAAAAATATTATTGATTAAGATAATTAATGTTATGATTTATAAGTAATAGCAATAATAGCAATAATTTTCAAGACTTGGTAAGTTAATAATTAATAATTGACATTTTCATACTGTATATTAAATATAAATAGATTGTGTTAGGTACCTATATATGCATTTTGAACTTACCTATTGGTACAGGCTTATACTGCTGCAATGGTGGCTGCTTCAATTTGTTCTATTGGCACTTGACATCTGTCGATGATAGGTAGCTTAAGTCTTCTAAATGAGTTCTGTGTATAAATACATGTTTATTATCTCAAAGCAAAATTAAAAATCAGACGAATTTGTACCTACTTATTTAAATGTAATAATACAGCTGCAGTGTGCTTACAACATTCAGAAGCACCTGCTTTAAATGAGCAAAAAAATTATTCGATATCTAATTTAAATTGGTTTCAATTGTTTATTTGCACTTTCAGCAATTTCCCAGTAATTTCATGAGGCATTTCAGAAATTTAGAAGTTTGAATTACTAATGATTTTATGGTTATATTTGGGTCCTATGAAAATAAAGGGCATAAATTCACTTTAGCAACCCAGCACCTTTTTAATTTTTTTTTTTTGAAATAGATGTACTTCGACGAGTTAAGAACGATGGTGCAAAAAAAAAATTGCGGAAACCATTATTTTGGAAGTTATAGACATCCAACGTTTGCGATTTTACGTTTTTATGCGCCAGGCGCGCAAGACTGTTTTAATGCCGCGCGAAGTAATTTGAGTCTGGCGACCTGAGCCACTTTAATATTATACTTATGTTTCTTTAACAGATTGGCGACTGGAGGTCCCTTGAGTCTGAAGATTGGCGCGACTTGTGTTACTTTAATGGCATAATTGCAGTTTAGGTCCCCCTCGCCATTTTGAATTTTTTTTATCGAAACTTATGTAACTCATCGAGTTAAGAACGATGGGGCAATCAGAATTTGTCGCTCTCACTTAGTTTCAAAGTTATGGCCTTCCAAAGTTTTCGATTTTACGTTTATACACATGCGCGCGACACTACTATAATGCCGCGCACGGCTAGCTGGTAGTTACCCTGTGACCAATTTGAGGTGGTGTTGCACAGCAAGTCGGGGGATATTTTCGATTTGCGGAGCGAAAGCGACGGCGCCGAGGAGCGTAGCGACTGTACGATGTTTTTTCAAATTGGTGGCCCACTTGGGGAGGTGTTGCATAGCAAATCGAGGGATATTTTCGTTTTTAATTATCCGAGCGAGCGTAGCGAGCGAGTGACCCCGCTCGGTGACTCGGTGCAACAAAAATTGAATAAACTAATTTATAGTAGTGTTGCACGCATGCGTATCAACGTAAAATCGCAAACTTTGGATAGGTATAACTTCCAAAATAATGATTTCCGCAAATTTTTTTTGCATCATCGTTATTAACTCGTCGAAATACGTCTATTTCGAAAAAAAAAATTTTAAAATGTGCTTGGTTGCTAAATTGAATTTGTTCCCTTGTAGTTTTCCAGACAAAATAACTTGGTTAGAATTCAAAACTTCTTCAGCTTCAATAAAATTTATCGTGTTTGGTCGTTTGGAGTGCATTTAGCATATGAAAATATGTCACTCAATTTTAAAATCATATTTACATTACATTTGTAAACAATAAGCAATCCAAACTTGGTGCAAAATACAAAAGAAGAATACGAATATACAAAAACTAAAAATAAAATCCTAATGCTGTTCATAATCAGTGTTTGGCGGTAAATTCTATCCTACTTTCGCGGACATTTAATAATGACATACAGCGCTCCCAGTGTTATCTAACTTTACCAATAGGGAACCCGTTGCGTAAAAAATTGAACACCGCTTCGTCTCTGCGGTCTACCCGACCGTGGCGGCGGTTGGTTGGTTTTCAAATTTTTCAAAAATAAAACGTTTATCGAAAAATGTTACGCTTTTTACTCTGTTTTTCGCATTTTTGACATTTTCTCATCTCCGTCACTCTTCTATTCACATATAGTTCGTTTGTTTTAAAAGCATGATGTGCGGTTTGTACGCGATATCAGTCCAGCGTCGGTCGTTATTATTGCTTTTTTGTTTTTCTCGATTCGTTTCGTTTTTGCCGTTTGTGCTCTATTTGTTAAGTTTATTTCTTTTGAAACTCGTGAATATGCGGTTTGTACACAAATTCGGCGTGTACACTTTAAAATTCGCGTTCTTGAAATGTCAATCGGTCGTCGACCGATTTTTGTTTTGTTTTGTTTTTTTTATTGCAGTTTATTATTGCAGACATATCGTTTGGTCCTTAATAACGTAGGTATATTGTTGTTTAACGTAAACACAATTTTGTAGTTTGATTTAAATAAATGTATTATTCAAGCATACATTATAATAATAATGGTCAGATCATTGAATAAACTACAATTAAAGTTTAGCCAGTGTGTAGAATGTAGATACATCGAATTATATACGATTACATCGATGTATATCGAATATATCCGTTTACGTCGTTCAGTAGACACATAGCTTAAGTGTTGAAGTTTTGACCGATGATGGCAACACAAACTGTGTGTCGGTAGGATTCCCAAACTAGAGCTGGCAGTATGTGAAATTCACTCCCGGTATTCGGTATGTATTTACATACCGGTATCTATCGGTAAATACCGGTATGGCGGTATTTTTCGGTAAATACCGTCTCTTCGGTAAATACCGTATACATTTGGTAAATACTACACGTATTTTAGATCATATAAATACCGTATATTATCGCCGTGTTCCGTGTAGTCTCAAACTTCGTTAATACGTTGAGGCGCCTTACACTTCATCGTGTCGTGTTGTTTTGTGCAGACTACCTATAGGTATATTAAATTCATGGGACATTATTTAGGATAGGTATCAAAATATTAGTAACACGTTACCTATAAATTGAAAATAATATCTAAATTCAAACGACAAGGTCAAGTATGACTAAAGGCTAAAAGCTCCTTTACCGAACACGGTGGTAGTAGAAACTAGAAACTGGAAAGTACAAATTTTTAATGTGAATCGGAACAAAAAAAAATTAATTTTAAAAATAACTGACACACAAGGTCTACACGAATATGAGAGTAAGACAAAATGCATAGACTAGATAGATATATCTAAAAGATATATTCAACTGAAATAAAAATTACTTGTTTGATAATAAACATCATTAAATATTAATTAGGTAGAAGTTAACTCACCTATAGAAGAATTATAAGTTATTATAATATCACAGTTATTATAACTAGTAATGATTAATGAATAATGAGTAGTAATGAGTGATAAATTGAATTATTAATTATGATATAAATTATACACTAAAACATAAAATTATAGCCATACATGTTATTACTTTTAATAATAGATAATGTATAATATACTAAAATACATATTTAAAAATTTGTTCCTTTTACAACAAAATAACAAAGGTATACTCGTAGGTATATACTTTTTTTAAGTATACGCACTGTTTTATATCATAATCATAAAAACTGTCATTTTGATGATTTTAACAAATTCAAAGTAAAATAATAATAGTAGTAATATTTGTTTTACATAAATGTGTTACTTTACACAACAAAGTTAATATAATTAAATTAAAGTTTAATCAAAATTCTAAAAATAAAAATCATACTAGTTAACTATCAACTATCATATGAGAATTTTTGGATAAAAATATTAGTTGTTCAGCCTGTTCCGCTGACAATGATGTACGTTTATCAGTAATTACGTTACCTCCATAACTGAACAATCTTTCACAAGGTACGCTAGTGCCTTGTATACATAAATATTTTTTTTGATAATAAAGATAAATTCGGAAACTCTGATTTATATATTTTCCACCAAGCGAGAGGGTCTGAATCTAGGTCTGCTTTGGGAATTTGAATATATTTTTCGATTTCCGCTTCAAAATATTTTGGTTATTTAATGTTGATTCAGAAGGTACATTGTTGCTTAAAAATAAAGCTATGCCTATAAATTGTGCAAAATGTTTCATTATAGTTATGTGTCAAATATAATTTTTTTAAATATTATAAACTTACCAGAATAACGTTTTTTTTTACGATGAAAGCGATTTTTTATTAATTATTTCTCCTGATTGATCTCCAGATTTTTTCAACTCTTCTATTAGGAATTGTTTTATAATACTTAAATCACAATCTTCGTCTGACACTCGTTGTTGGTCACTACTTCCATGTTTAAACTTTTTAAATACACAGAATGAAGCGTTGAAAAAAATTTTAATATGCACTAAACACCAACAAATTTTACTCACTTTTAACCTG
>NW_021770345.1:9851-13848 GCF_005508785.2 Acyrthosiphon pisum | reverse complement strand
CTTCGTCTCTGCGGTCCACCCGACCGTGGCGGCGGTTGGTTGGTTTTCAAATTTTTCAAAAATAAAACGTTTATCGAAAAATGTTACGCTTTTTACTCTGTTTTTCGCATTTTTGACATTTTCTCATCTCCGTCACTCTTCTATTCACATATAGTTCGTTTGTTTTAAAAGCATGATGTGCGGTTTGTACGCGATATCAGTCCAGCGTCGGTCGTTATTATTGCTTTTTTGTTTTTCTCGATTCGTTTCGTTTTTGCCGTTTGTGCTCTATTTGTTAAGTTTATTTCTTTTGAAACTCGTGAATATGCGGTTTGTACACAAATTCGGCGTGTACACTTTAAAATTCGCGTTCTTGAAATGTCAATCGGTCGTCGACCGATTTTTGTTTTGTTTTGTTTTTTTTATTGCAGTTTATTATTGCAGACATATCGTTTGGTCCTTAATAACGTAGGTATATTGTTGTTTAACGTAAACACAATTTTGTAGTTTGATTTAAATAAATGTAGGGGAGAGTGCCCGAATATTGGATAGGCGCCTAATATAGGACACCACTAAATCTCCCTGAGAAATGGATGAACTGATTAAATATCATGATAAATATGTTCAAACATATCTGGTAACTATCTATGATAAGGCGCGGTACCAGTTTGTTATTAATTACCATAGTTATAACGGTTTGTTTGTTATCACAAATTTTGAGTTTTTTGAATGCTGTTTGAGTATTCATTTTTCGTCTACAAGGTAAGTCATTTTTAAATTATGTTATGGTTTATTTTAACCTGCACTATATGTATTTTAGTTTTAACTGACTCAAAACATTCTACAATTTACTTTCTTCAATTATTATGACTACTTTTTATAAAAGTTCAATGTTTCCTAATATTGGACACAATGATAGTCCTAATATTGGATACCCATTATATATAATAAATACATTTTTAAATATTCTAATCTGTCTTCAAAATACCTATCAAATAAATATGATTTTTGAAACAATTGTTATTATGATAAGTATTATATTAATTATTAACATTTGAAATTTTAGTTTTAATTTTAATGTAGACAAATATATTTTTTCAGCTGCATTAAGTAACTATTTTATTTAAGATGTCTGTTGTTAAAAGAAAAACCTGGTGTGCAGAATCAATGAAAAAGGCAGTAGAGGCAGTACAAAAGAAAGAAATGGGCTACTTAAAAGCTTCAAAAACATTTAATGTAAGAAATAATATTAAAATTGTGTGCTTAGGTATACTATTGATGCACATTAGCTTGTGTAAGGTCATAAAACCACCTAAATTTAATTTTATAGGTTCCCAGAACAACAATAGAAAAGTATGTTAAAAGCAATAATGTAGACGAAATTATAAATAGCAGACTAGGCAGAAAGTCGGCATTACCTTTAAGAATTGAAAATGAACTTGTTAAATACTGTTTAGTTATGGAAGAAAAATATTTTGGATTAAGAGCAGCAGACATTAAAATCTTAGCATATCAGTTGGCTATTCAAAATAACATTAATCATCCATTTTCAAATAACACTTTTATGGCAGGTAAAAAATGGTTAAATAATTTTCTTAAACGTCATCCTGCACTTGCACTTCGCAAACCAGAAGCCACATCACTTGCTAGAATAAAAGGTTTTACAAAAGAAAATGTTGAATCATTTTATACAATATTGGGAAAAGAATTAGAAAAGGTAAATTTTAATCCTTGCAAAGTGTTTAATGTTGATGAAACAGGGATCACTATTGTTCAACATAAGCAAACAAAAATTATTGGTATGAAAGGGAAAAAACAGGTTTCCAAAGTAACATCAGCTGAAAGAGGTTCACTTATGACTCTAGTGACATGTATGAGTGCATCTGGAATATATGTACCACCCCTTATAATTTTTCCTAGAAAAAATATGAAAGCTGAACTTCTAAATGGAACACCTCCAGGTACAATATCAGCATGTCACCCATCAGGTTGGATTCAAATGGATATTTTTACACGATGGGTTGAACATTTTATTAGCCATGTTAAACCATCTACATCTGAGCCTGTAATTTTGATACTTGATGGACACTATTCACACACTCGAAACTTAGATGTAATTGAGTTGGGAAGGAAACATGGAATCATTATTATATGTTTGCCCCCCCATTCAACTCATAAACTCCAACCGTTGGATGTATCATTCATGGGCCCATTTAAACATTATTATTCATTAGAAATTGAAAATTGGTTAAAAAATAATGAATATAGGTCTGTAACTGCTTATCAAGTTGGAGAACTAATGGGAAGAGCTTACATGAAAGCTTCTACTATTGAAAACGCTGTTAATGGCTTTAGAAAAACTGGAATCATTCCATTTAACCCAAACACATTCCAAGACTATGAATTTGTGGCAGAAACCACTATAAACAACGAAGAAAACATTCCACAACAAGAATCTACATTAGTAGCCCCACCTATTTCACCCGTTTGTACTAATACAGAGATAAGTGAAATTATAGGTCCATTTGAAATAAGTCCACCGCCTAGCTTAACTATTTCAAGCAATAAAAGAAAAAATGCGGGTAAGTGTGCAATTGTGACTTCATCTCCATTCAAACAAGATTTAGAAAAGTGTAAACAATCTGAACTTTGTCAGCCATCAACTTCTTCAGGGATAACTCATAAAAATACATCTTCATCAAAATCTAAATCTAAATCAGTAGCAAAGTCATCAAAGAGAAACTTATTTCATACAAAAAACAAAAAAAAATCCAAGTCATCAAAACTCCCTGTTTCATCATCAGAAAGTGATTTAGATGAAGAACCCAAATTAGTATCTACAGATGACGAAGATAGTGCAGATGAAGAGTGCTTGTACTGCCTTCAACCTTATAAGACTGATATGAAAAATGAAAAATGGATAAGGTGCATTAAGTGTTTGTGTTGGGCTCATGAATTATGTGCTGGCATTGAAAAAGGTAAATGGAAGACTTATACATGTGATATGTGTTTTAAAATTTGACTGACTAGTTATTAGAACTGTTCCTACTTAAAAAAAATGTTAAAGTTTGAAATGTTTTTAAAATTTTGTTATGATTTATCAATAAGGAAATACTATTAATTTGACTTACTTAACTACCAAAGTTACTATTTATTTTGTTTTATAAAAATGTTTAAAAACCATAAGTCTGGCTTGTATCTTATGATTTATAATTAACATACTGTTGGTTATTTTGTTGTTGAATTATTACTTTAAAGTACTAATTATTATTTTGTGAGATACACAAATTATGTACTTCATTACTATATAACCTGTTTTAAATAAATATATAGTATTTTACCAAGTTGGTACTTAAAATTGTATTTTGTCTGTATAATATTGACCATCCAGTATTAGGGTCACCTACTATCCCTTATTAGGACCTTAATTTGAAATAATGAATTTACAATGTTTTAATATTATTTCAAAATAGATTATAAATTTACTTCACCAAACCAAAAAAGGCCTAAGTACTAGTAAGTATGCATAGATATAGGTGTATTAACATTAAAAATTCTGAAAAAAAGTTAATTTATATACCTGAAATTAACAGTTTACTAAAGCTATCCATTATTAGGATACTCTCCCCTATTATTCAAACATACATTATAATAATAATAATGGTCAGATCATTGAATAAACTACAATTAAAGTTTAGCCAGTGTGTAGAATGTAGATACATCGAATTATATACGATTAGGTACATCGATGTATATCGAATATATCCGTTTACGTCGTTCAGTAGACACATAGCTTAAGTGTTGAAGTTTTGACCGATGATGGCAACACAAACTGTGTGTCGGTAGGATTCCCAAACTAGAGCTGGCAGTATGTGAAATTCACTCCCGGTATTCGGTATGTATTTACATACCGGTATCTATCGGTAAATACCGGTATGGCGGTATTTTTCGGTAAATACCGTCTCTTCGGTAAATACCGTATACATTTGGTAAATACTATACGTATTTTAGATCATAT
>NW_021770345.1:6441-8648 GCF_005508785.2 Acyrthosiphon pisum | reverse complement strand
TGTTTAAACTTTTTAAATACACAGAATGAAGCGTTGAAAAAAATTTTAATATGCACTAAACACCAACAAATTTTACTCACTTTTAACCTGTTGAAGTTAATTGAATGTATATTACATATAATGGATCCTTTAAAACAGTTGGGTGAAGCTTTAGCATCAGAAACTAATGTTACCATTTCAGGATTATGGCCAGTATATGAGCAACTAAAATTAAATTTAAATAAAACAGAAAATATAGTGCATAATTGTTATAATTCTATACAAAGTGCTAATTTAGAAACGGATAGTGTTCAACTATTTGACAACACTGAAGACATTCATTTTGATAAAAATATATTGCTAGAAGAATCTTCTACTTTTTTTCTCAAATAAATTATAATACCGAAGATGGTGATACAGATGAAACTTTAAGTATAGAACTATCGCAAGCACTCAACCACGTAGAACTCTTAATAACAGATACTATATTTGAAAAATTATCTAAACGCTACTTTGAAAACTTTAAAACAAAACAATTGATACAATTAGCATCGTTTTTAGATCCCAGATATAAAGCATATTGTTTGAATGATTGTGATTTAAGTATTATAAAACAATTCCTAATAGAAGAGTTGAAAAAATCTGGAGATCAATCAGGAGAAATAATGCACGTTTCATTTTGGAACTGTAGTGGAAAACAGATCTTACTTTTACTGCATTTTCAGTACAATATTTAACAGGTTGTAAGGAAAATGAATTTGTAACACCAGTATTTAAAACATGTCCAAAGCAAGGAACATGATTAAATGACATTAGTTCAACAGCTTTTAATATATTTGATCCACAATCTGTGGTGATACCCGCGATCTTAGATTCGTCAATATCCCAGTCATGCTTGATACTATTTTTAATATTAAAACTATTGTGATCGATATTCAAAGAAGTGCTTGCCAAACAAAAATTTTCGAATTCCCATTCCTCATTTATAAAATGGGCTGTTAATCCAATAAATGGATGACCATTTCCTGATGTCCAACAATCAGTTGTGAGGGCAAGATACGATACACCTTTTAATTTATCCTTGATGCAATTTTTTACGTCTTCATATAATTGAGGAATTTTATGGCCAGAATAATACTTTCAGCTAGGAGGTTCAAAACTAGGACAGAGGACTGAAAGTAAATGTTTAAATCCTTTTTTTTCTACCGAATTATACGGTTGCATGTCTGCACACATCCAAACGGCAATGGCATGCTTATAGTTTTCAATTGTTTTTTTATCAAGTGGGTGATATACTTTTAGTTTACTTTGTTTAAAAATGCCTAAATAAAAAAAAAATGTTTTATATTAGGTTACTGTGCAATAATTTCTTTAAGATTTTAAAATTCAAATGAAAGTCAATTATTTAACATAAGATTATAACGATAAAAATAAAAAATAAATTAAATTGTTTTTATAAGATAATAAATATGCACTTTTCTCCTAAAATTGACTCAAATATGTAAACAGTGGCGGATTTAGCGTTTTGCCCCCCCCCCCCCCCTATCACTGTACTACGGAGCCAAAAATATTTGGTCTAAACCCTTCTCTTCAAATTGTGTTTATATACCTAACAAATATAAAAAAAATATACATTACAATAAAATATATAGGTACCTAATAAGTCAATAATAACCCTTAATTCTAAAAAAAAAGCCACCCTAGGCTATATCCTTTTAGTCTGCCCCCTAGTCCGCCACTATATGCAAAATATGCATTTTAAATTAAACATTTTTAAACTCATTCTTGTACCTATATCTCGGATTTCTAGTATGGTCTGCTATAAACTATAAAGTATAAACTGAGAGTAGGATTTAGAACGATATGTGCAACATGGCCCTACTTATTACATACATTTAGATAACAATAATTTTGCTTAGCTACGAATTTACAACTGAATGTATAGATTATGATACCTTTAGAGGTTGATGCCTGACTGCCCTGACTATCCGACGCCAAATTGCTCTGAAGATTTATTGAAACAGGATCATCAATATTGCACTCTTGCGCTTCTTCTGATGTAGTAATTGTACTATTTCTTTAAAAATGATTTAAATAATACATTTAAGATAATATTAGGTTTATGAAAGATTGAATATTGATATATTATGTATGTAAGCTCAGTGCTTACCCATCAATTTTCAAATATTCTGAATACAAATTTGGATGTTTGTAACGCAGATGTGATT
>NW_021770345.1:3758-6341 GCF_005508785.2 Acyrthosiphon pisum | reverse complement strand
GTGTATATTGTATAAAATGTTATGTTAATGAGGGGGTAAGTCGGGGCATCGTCCCGTCTACCCCCTCCGTATGTATAAATTGTTGATTTATTTCAATAAACGATGGCGGCGTCGCGGAAGTAATGCGCAAGCAATTCCCGCGGCGCCGTCGGTTGCAAACTAAAAAAAAAAAAAAAAAAAGGTATATAAACACAATTTGATGAGAAGGGTTTAGACCAAATATTTTTGGCTCCTTAGTACAGTGATAGGGGAGGGGGCGCCAAAACGCTAAATCCGCCACTGTTTACATATTTGGTCAATTTTAGGAGAAAAGTGCAAGTGCATATTTATTATCTTTTAAAAACAATTTAATTTATTTTTTATTTTTATCGTTATAATCTTATGTTAAATAATTGTAGTTCATTTGAATTTTAAAATCTTAAGAAATTATTGCACAGTAACCTAATATAAAACATTTTTTTATTTATTTAGGCATTTTTAAACAAAGTAAACTAAAAGTATATCACCCACTTGATAAAAAAAACAATTGAAAAATATAAGCATGCCATTGCCGTTTGGATGTGTGCAGACATGCAACCGTATAATTCGGTAGAAAAAAAAAGGATTTAAACATTTACTTTCAGTCCTCTGTCCTAGTTTTGAACCTCCTAGCCGAAAGTATTATTCTGACCATAAAATTCCTCAATTATATGAAGACGTAAAAAATTGCATTAAGGAAAAATTAAAAGGTGTATCGTATCTTGCCCTCACAACTGATTGTTGGACATCAGGAAATGGTCATCCATTTATTGTATTAACAGCCCATATTATAAATGAGGAATGTGAATTCGAAAATTTTTGTTTGGCATGCACTTCTTTGAATATCTATCACAATAGTTTTAATATTAAAAATAGTATCAAGCAAATATTACATGACTGGGATATTGACGAATCTAAGATCGCGGGTATCACCACAGATTGTGGATCAAATATTTTAAAAGCTGTTGAACTAATGTCATTTAATCATGTTCCTTGCTTTGGACATGTTTTAAATACTGGTGTTACAATTTTCCTTACAACCTGTTAAATATTGTACTGAAAATGCAGTAAAAGTAAGATCTGTTTTCCACTACAGTTCCAAAATGAAACGTGCATTATTAAATGAAGAGACAAATTTAGATCTTCCTCCTCTAGTTCCACCGTCTTCGTCTGACAGTCGTTGGTGGTCACTACTTCCATGTTTAAACTTTTTAAATACACAGAATGAAGCGTTGAAAAAAATTTTAATTTGCACTAAACACCAACAAATTTTAGCCACTTTTAACCAGTTGAAGTTAATTGAACGTATATTACATATAATGGATCCTTTAAAACAGTTGGGTGAAGCTTTAGCATCAGAAACTAATGTTACCATTTCAGGATTATGGCCAGTATATGAGCAACTAAAATTAAATTTAAATAAAACAGAAAATAAACTACATAATTGTCATAATTCTATACAAAGTGCTAATTTAGAAACGGATAGTGTTCAACTATTTGACAACACTGAAGACATTAATTTTGTCAGTATTAGTATTGTTATTTATTTTTTAATAGTGTAAAATTAATTTGAGTACAATGAGTTCTAGATCAAGACACTTGGTGCGCATGTGTCAGATGGGTAAGTTTAAATATTATTATGTTCTCTTTTATAAAATACTGTTTTTATTATAAATTAATATTTTAGATCCATCAACATCATCTTCCACTCAATCTCCATTAAATAGTATTGTTAAAAGAAAATTATCCTGCATATCATCTAGTTCAGAAAGTAGTATTGATTATAACGATTATTTATCTGATGAGTATGTACCACCCTTTAATGACAAAAATGTATCTAGTTCTGAGTCTAATGATTCAATCATGATTGATAATATTGAAGCAAATAATAACACTTTAAATGAACAAAGTATACCAAATGCAGAAAAAAATGATTTTGTGTCAGAAACTGATCAACTGCAACACAATGAACAATGTTTACCAAATGCAGAAGAAAATTAATTTATGCAACAAATTGATCCTGTATAATAAAATAAAAGAGGACGTAAGAAAAATGAGGGTCTAAAAACTAGAAAACGATTATCAAATTCTAAAGCTTGGGTAAGAAATGTTGAAAAAGAAAAAAAAACAAAAGGCCTTGAATATGTTAATACAAAAAGTAAAATAATTTAAAAAAAGTCTTTATTACCGCCATGTTCTTGTAGAATGAAATGTTTTGAAAAATTTTCCAGTGAAAACAGAGAAATCATTTTCAATAACTATTACAATTTACCAAGGGAGAGTCAACAACAGTTTATTGCATCGTGTCTGTCATTGAAACTGATAAAAAAGTGCAAAGGGTCAGAAAAAACAAAGAAGTGGAGAGTAGAAGAAAATATAGTAGATTATATTTTTCTTTCAAAAGGAAGTGAAAATATTAAAGTTTGTCAACTCATGTTCTTAAAATACCTTATCAGTCACATTAAAACAAGTAAGAATATGGGTTGAAAAAAAAGATCAACTAATTCTGGTATGTGCAAAGTTGACATAGAAACATGGAAATCATAAAAAAATCAATGAAAATGA
>NW_021770345.1:0-1567 GCF_005508785.2 Acyrthosiphon pisum | reverse complement strand
AATTTCAAGCTTTTACGTAGGTAGTTAGGTAGGTTTGAGTTCGAAACCGTCGAACGCTCTTCAGGCGGCGACTACTCCGTGCATAGCATGGCCGGCCGCCGTAATCTCGAAATTTTTTGCATTTTTTTTTCGATTTTTTCACGTTTTTTTATATTTATATATACACTACGGGTTAAGTTAATATATTGTATATCTATATTGTATATCTTATTAATTTTATTAGGAATTATAATTGCAAATTCCTTAAAATGTCCATTGTTATATTATATTATATTATAATTGTTTGTATATTATAATATAGTTTGTATTTTTCGTAAATTATTTCGTATGTTGAGTACGGTAAAGCACAATTAAGCATAAAATAATTGAGCATAGAAGATTTTATGCGATGTTTCCACATTCACGTGGCCGAAATTTTGTAATTTATTATTTTCACGTATTATTTCGATATCAGAAGCGAGCCGTGAGCTGATCCCAGCTTTATCGACAATGTTATCGATTAATAAATTAGTTACGGAGCAATAAAGTTCCGACGTTTTAAACATTTAAAATTGGGAGAAAATATAAGATAATAAATTAAGAAACAATTCCAAAATTATTATAAAAATAATATCAGTGTTCGATCAACCTAACCCGTAGTATTCTTGACTTATAAGCCATGCAGTTTTTAATTCATAACATGTTTTGATTTTATTATTTTCATAACTATTATAATAATAATTATTATTATTATTATTACCTATATAACAGATTTATGAAATGTGAATATTTCATAGACTATGAAAGAATATTTGATATTTTGAATTATTATGTTTATTTAAATAAATATTTTTGTATAATATTATAATATAGCTTAAAATGGAAAATGGCAACGTTGCAGAGTTTTTTATGCTCAATCGTGTAGGTTTTCTTTTGTGTTCCGATTTCCTTTGATACACCGACAATTTGGCTCAATCGTATCGCTAAAAAGATGTTTTATGATCAATCCTGTCTCAGCCGTTGTGGGATAGTGTTTTCACTTATAGCCGTTCGCAGTTGGGTCTGCAATCCACAGCTGGTGGATTGCCTACCTGATTTACTGTTGCACATTGTCTGGAAGTATACGAAGTCGGATTGCCTACCTAGGTGGCTAACTTGAAAGTTAATCGATTTTGACGTGAGATGACTGACTAGCTAGACACTTCAACACTACACTTTTTACACAAGAAAAAGCACTGGACATGCGACGGCACATTACCACTCTATACGCTGTTAGGTGGATTAGTCGTTTTGATTTCGTGCAGGTTTTTGCATTTTTTCACGTTTTTTTTTTTATATAAATATATATACACTACAGTTACATGTTTTTATTTATTTTATTGGTTAATATATTATCTATCTATATGTTATTTATTTTATTAGTAATTATCATTGCACATTTCCCAAAATGTTCATTGTTATACATAATTATATAAATACAATAAAATACATATTATATTTGTTTGTATTTATATTGTAGATAGTTTGTATTTTTCGTAAATTATTTCGTATGTTGTGTGATAGGTTTTCACTTATAGTCGTTCGACGT
>NW_021770344.1:452-649 GCF_005508785.2 Acyrthosiphon pisum | reverse complement strand
TATATAACTATATAATAGAGCCGTCTTGTCGAGTATGGTCGTATAATACTAAACATTTAATATTTAAGGCAATTCTTAAGTACTGAAGAACATGTAAACGCAGTAATAGCAAAATGAAAATCGTTGGATGAAATAGGTACCATTATTTTACGACGTGACACGTTCATTGTTGTACCCTGAGTACCTATTTCAAAAAG
>NW_021770344.1:0-352 GCF_005508785.2 Acyrthosiphon pisum | reverse complement strand
AATTTAGTATCTTTAATTTTTACATCCCAAAAATACTAACTATATAGACCAAATTATCTTCAAGAAACCTCCATCGAAATTGATGATCAGAGGATTTTTTTCTACTTAAAAAATTGTCTTCAGACACAAAAATAAAAAATATCCTTGTAAAATAAATAATGTATCTTTGCTCAAAATCTTAAGATTATTATCATGATATGTATAAATCTAGATCACGGTCGTATATAAGACCGAGATCTTTAATATTTAATAATATTTCATTATCTAATCATTAAACCCCTATTCGATATTTTCCAATGATTATTGTCACGACGTCGCGTAGTCTGTATAACTACTATTGGTATGTAAAACC
>NW_021770343.1:47127-58551 GCF_005508785.2 Acyrthosiphon pisum | reverse complement strand
AATAATTTAATCGAGACGCCAGATATGATTGACAAATCTGATTTACAAGTTCAAAGAGTATTAAAAAATCCCACTAACCCTAAGAGAATTATAAAAAACAAAAGTGTACTGCATATATTGTGAAAATTTAGTCACAAATTTTTCACGTCATTTGGAAAGAAAACACACATTAGAGAATGATGTAATGGCTTTTATTTTAATGCCAAAAAAATCCAAAGAAAGATTCAGATTCTTAGAATTATTAAAAAAAAAAGGAAATCTTTATTACAACAGATCTGTTTTGGAACAGAAATCTGGTTCAATTATTGTTGGTAGATGTCCAAAATTCAATAAAGACACAACAGTAAATGATTTCTTACCTTGTAAATATTGTTTCAAATTTATGAAAAAGAAAAAACTTTACAGACAAGTTAAAAGATGCAAATTCTAAAAAGAAGAAATAGGATTACCAAAAAGGCGCAATAATATTATGCAAAGTGCTGTTTTATTACAAACAAAAAACGAGTTTCAAAATCTTCAAACAGAAGTTTTTAGCACTATGAACTATGATGATATTTTCATGACTGACAACTTGCAAGAATGTTGTAAATACTAATATCACTAGTTCTTGAAGTACATAAATTGAATGAGTTATTACTACTGCAATATTTTTAAACATTTGTGGAAACAGCAAAACAATTAAGCGGTTATGACGAAGATAAAAACACATACATTAATCCACCAAATGTGTTAAAACTTGGACATTCAATTTTACAATGCTGTGACATTTTTGAAAGTCAATCTATATTCGAATACAAAAGCGAAGAAGAGTTGCAGATGCTAAGATTGGAGTGGATGGAGTGGAAATATGCCATATTGTCTAATGTAATCCAGGATATGAAAAAAAGAAATTTTAAAAATCAAAAAACTGCCCAACGCTGATGATATACAATTATTACGTAACTATTTATTTAGATTAAATTAAAAGGTAAAAATTTGATTGAAAAAGGGTTTGTACACTAAAGATACTTACAAAACGGTTTGCTAGTGTTTGCTATCTCAAATAATTTTACTAAATCGTCGAAGGTCCATTGAAGTCGAAAGAATTAAAGTCAACGATTATTTGAACAGAGACGCAAAATGAAATAATAAAATCGCACACTGATGTTGAAGCAAGACTTTCCAAAAACTTTGTCAGATTTGTAATTAGAGAAAAGAAAGCGAGAGGTATACCTGTTCTTCTAACACCAGTTCTAAAAGAAACATTAGATGTATTAATAAATTTAAAAAGTTCTGTTGATATTTTGGAGTCAAATCCTTATATTTTTGCTATACCATACACTGTAGAGGTAGCTTACCGTGAGGCAGATTGTCTACAAAAATCTGCAGATGCCTGTTGGGCTTCTGATCCAGATCAATTGCTATCTAGTAAGGTAAAAAAGCATAAAGCTACTATGTCCTATTACTGAACCCATCAATCAGTGACAGAGAACAATTGTCAAACTATATAGGCCACAATTTGGCAATTGACAATGAATATTATCGTTTCTAGACGATACATTGCAAATAATAAGCCGAGTGAGCAAAATTTTATTGGCCATGGAATCTGGAAAACTGCACAAGCTTAAGGAGAAATCTTTGGAAGAGTTAGATGAATATATGATGCCTGCCAATTTATCAGATTCTGAATTAGATGAAGAAACTGTTACAGGTATATAAAATCGATGAATAAAATAAATAATTGAATAATATTTAAATAATATTTAAATAATTAAACTAGCTAAACTTAAAATCTCTGGGGAAATTTTTTTTTTTCAAATTTTCTATAATGGAGTGTAATATCTTATAATAACTCTTTGTTCTATAATAATCATTAGCAGATTCGGTAGACTCAATTGGTTCATACATAGCACTTGTTACAGAAGTTACCATAAAATCTTTAATACGGTTAGGCTCTCTTCTCTTTCTCTTAGAATCTAAATGACATTTTTTTAATAAATATTAATATTATATAAACACTTAGGTAATTAAATTTCAAATTAGAAAACAAACCCCGAGCTTGGTAAGGAATATCTATTAAAATGTTATTGTCATCTGTAAATTTTTTTATTGACTGCCAAATCTCAATAAAAGATTCTGTAGTTCAAGAACTTTCAAAGCTTATTATAATACTTTTTACTATCACAGCTGATTTTTCTAATTTTTATCTTGCATCATATTACTTAGGACATTAATGATACTAAGTACTTGACGCAGAACAAACAAATTTACAATAAAAGAGCAGTTTTGCAAGCTAGTCAGTATTCCTATTGAAATGTAAAAGTTGTATTAAGATTGTTTAAAAAATAATAAATAAATATGTGTAACATTTTTATATATTACCTAGAGCTTTATTTACATATTTCTAATTCTCATTTTCTATTTCTTCTTGCAAAACCTGAATAATTGCTTAGTAACAGTCCAAAATAGCATCACAATTTTTTTACCGATAATTCCATCTTGTATTGCTTATTCTACCAATTGTTTTAATTTTGAGCCCCAACTTTTTTTTGCATGTCCATGAGTCGTTGATATTTTGTGGGATAAGAAAAATAAATATATAAACTGTCTAATGTATTAAGAAGACATCTAGTTTCCTTAAATAATAATAAATGTAACATATTAAATTGCAATTCTATTTTACTACATTTTACAATACTTCTTTTACAATTACTTTCACAAATTTTCACATATCGACAGCAACCAGCTAAACTTGGTTGGCCATACAATGGGTATAAACCACGCAAGAATATTTGTTTTAGATTGTAGCTTGTACACCATTTAATTTTTCAGCCATAATACAAGCCCTATTATGTGATTGACCTATAATTTAAGCTTTGTCACTTAAATTACAAACTTTCAAATAATCTAAAATATGTAAACTTAGAGCTAGGGCATCATATTTAATACAATAATAAATAAATCTGAGAAATCTTTCATGTATATTTACATACCTAATACATAAAGCCAATTGTTCTTTCTTATGACAACTGAAAATACATTAAAATCATACATATTTACAATAGGTCTAGGTAATACTTAATAATATTTATTTATTTTTATTTTTTAAGTCATTAAGAAGTACTATTTACTAAGCATACTTCATCACACATCACACCAAATATACCATCCCCATGAACATTTCATAAATATAAAATATTTAAAAATATAAAAAATATTTAAAAAATAAATAAATATTTAAATGTACAAATAGTAATATTATACTTATTGAATTAAGTATAATTAATTATATTAAAACAATTAAAAAATTATATTCATAGTTTAATTTAATTATTGGTTATTATCTTTTTTGTTCATTCATATTTTGAAATGTATAACAATATTATTTTTATTTTAGACTTGAAAACTGACATCAAAACAAAAATTTGATGACAAAGTAGTAATAATTACTATAAAATGTCCTTCTATCATTGAAAAGGATGATTATGCATATATCCAAGTTTTAAATTCATTGTTACATAGAAGCCATACATTTGAAGCCGTACATTTGAACCTAACACTGGTTGAAAGAAAATTCTGTGATGCAGAAACCAAAGTAAATTCTTATATAAATATATACTGAGGATTCTAAGTTTTTAATATTGGAATTGCTAACATTTGTATCAACTACTTCTATCTCATACCAAATTATAGAAAATAAAATAATAGTAATTTATTATTATTAATCATTACTAAATTAATGTGATTTTTAAAAGATACCTAGTCTTATATAATAATGCTACTTATCAACTACTTACTATATGCTAATTACTTAATAATTACATATTATAATTTTAAAAAAAAACTTCCTATCCAATGGATCTAATCAGTAGTATTCAATTGTTTTTTCAAAATCCCATAAATTTCCTTTGTATTTATTATTTGTTATTTATTATAGATCAGTATTCCAAATATAAACTCCAACTTTGGCCAGGTTTTGAAACTTCTCTTGGAAATTATGATGGTGGTTTGTTCTTAAAATCAGAAATTTACACTAAAAACATAAGAGAAGAAAGGGTTTTAGATTTTTTCAAAGAATGTAAAGAGAATGAAGGGAAAACTCTCATTGGATGGTCAGTAATTGTTATGATATAATATTTATAATTTCTATCAAATACTTATTTAGTTTGTTTTAAGTCAATCACATATACATATTTAATGTGGCAATATTCTCAATATTAAACTCTTAACAAATATTTCATTTTAGTTTTTTCACGATCATATACATTGATGTGAAAAATACTATTCATACTCATGATTTATGTTCAATGTACAAAAATATTATAATATTATTATGGCTATATTATATATGTAATCTTGAGTATATTCATTTCAAAAATTTAAAAAAAAAAATTAAAAACTAGTCAATGCTAATTAGTATTAATTTTTTTTCTAAAAATTCTTTTAAATGTGGATTATCTAATTTAGCAAGAGGTATATCTGCCTTAATTACTGCACAACATTAAAACTACATTTACTTGAAGATTATGTAAGAAATTTCTGCTTTGATTGTACTTGTTTTTTTACTTATCGTTCTTTGTTAGATTTATGTTTTGATGTAGAGATATGTTGAGTTATCTGAAATTTTTGAGTAGTTGAAACACTTATATCACAAGCATTGCAGTAAAGTACATTATTATCACTCGAAATAGTTTCGTTTGGAAAATCACGGGAAACATTTGAAATTTTAGTTGAAATAGACCGAGCTACTTTAGGCATTATTTACTAATTTATTATTTAGTCTTTAGTTTATAAATTATAATTTATAACATGAAAGGTTAAGATGTTTTCACAACCACGCGAACACAAGAACTGATAGTCTGATAGGTACTATTGTAAATTCATAAATATATTTTGTCAAATAATTGTTGAACATAAAGTAAAATCTAAGATCATTAAGGCATGGTTATTGAACAGAAACAGATAAGATAAACTAAAATCAAGTTATTAATATTTATTTTAACCTAATTATTTTCTATATACATCATACTCTTGCAATTTGCCAAGTACCACTATCGAAATATAAATGTAAAATATCACTAAACCGCCAAAATGGTCAAAATGTATGTAATATGTAAAAAAAAAACGAAAATTTTACAAAGTATGTAAAAATATGTATTTATGACAAAATATGTAAAAATATGTAAGATAAAATATGTCTTATTTTATTGCAAATCTATACTTATAATAACAGATGGATATGTTATAGAGTAGATAATAGTCACAAGTAATATCTTGCATTATGGTTACATTATTTGGAATATTAGAAGATCTAATATAATATTCTATTTCAGGTGCAATTTAAAATGAGTGTTATAGGAAGTGAAGTTCTGAATAGATGTGATAGTCAGACCTATATAATTAATGATCTAGACAAAGATTATAATACAAAATCAACATTTTGTAAGGAAGATAAATACAGTATATCATATATTGACTATTATACACAAGTTTGCTAGTTATGATTTTGAATAATTGAGTTATAACTGATAGTAATTGCAACTAACTACTGTAGTTTTCATATTTAAGCTTTAAACTAAGATTACAAGTATTTTTATTTTTTTTAGAAATATGGAATAAACCTTAGCAGTTATTGTCAGCCAATATTGATATCACAAAAAGAACGAATCTTTTATTAATGAAGGTGATAAATCCAAGCCTGTGTACTTAGTTCCTGAATTAAGTACTTTTACTGGAACAACAGATGCGATGAAGTAATTATATTTATAGAATATTGCACCATTATGGCACATTTCATTATGGCTTGAATTATATTTTTTTTTTACACAATCACATTTTAAAAATATTTAGACAAATTGTATTTTAATTTTAAATATTTTTTTCTTTAAATATTGATAAAAATATTATAGCTTCTTCAAAAAGTATAAAAATGTACTTATAATTAGATAAGTTATAACTAGGGCCTAAATTTTATTCATTTGCATTTTCTTGTTATATTTATAGTAACATAGTATTTATAGTTATATTTATCGAATACCTAAGTGTTTCATACCCACATGTATGTTTTACCATTGTTCATTAGTTTTACCCCCACATACCTATGGTTCATAACATTTTTTTTTTCTTATATTAGATTATATCTGCTAGAAATTGGGTCGGGAATAATTGTTGTAATAAAAAAATATAAATGTTGTATATTGCTTTTCAGATTAAAAACTATGACAGGTACCATTAAAAAATAGTAATAAAAACAAATACTATTGAAAATCAATTACATGTACTCTAAAAATAATGTTATTTGTTAAATTTAATTTTGAAAATTAAATTTTTTGTTTGCATGTTTATTATTTTGAAGAGTACTTATATTTATACAAAAGAAGAGCATAAATGCATATTGCTTAGTTTAAGAACATACAATTCGAACCCTACTTATAACATAGTGATTATTTAATTTTGATGTGTATTCATTACAAATATATAGGTACTGTTTATAATTCCAGAAAAAATCATCTCATGGCTGATTTGGAAACGCATAGAAGAGTTGGTTCCAGTGAAAGAATTGGCAGATAAAATAGTCTTATAAATCGGATTCTAACTACACCAAAGGTATATTTTTATTGAAATATTTTTGAGCAAATAAATATTTTCTTTAATTTCTACTGGGTATTTTAGTCTGTAGAATCATTAAAACAATGGAATTTAACATTGAGTAATAAACTCTTTACAATTCCTGGTCGTGTATTACCACAACAATCACTTCACGGATAAAATTACAAATTTCCAGCTGGTAATGAAGCTAATTGGGCAGTACACTTATGGAAATTACCCATGTACTTGTGCTAAAATATAACATTGGGTAGTACTAGGTCCAGAAGCAAATGTTGCTGAAGTTAGACAATTTACCAATACTCTACTTCAGATAGCAAAAGGCTTGTCATTTAATTTACCACAACCAGAAATGTTAGTATTAATTATTTACATTTAATACATTTTATAACTTAACTCAAATATAAAATATACTATGATATTTTAATTTCTATTTTAGAGTTGATCTAAAAGATACGAGTGCGAGTATGTATTCAACTACTTTGGATCAAGTAATAAATCAAATGGATCCATAATTTATATTATGCGTCATTCCGATATTGCCTAGTGAACATTACAGTCTCATTAAAATACAACTATGTATTAATAGACCAGGTAACCAATTTCTGAAATTGAAATTATGGATTTGCATATCAGTTTCGTTTCAGTTTCGGATAATTAAATAATTGAGTTAGGTTAGACGAGGTCGGAATCATGTGTCTTACCCTGTATGCTATCATTGGGAGTACCTGTGAGTTCTCACATTTTACCGCAATTTGTGACATATTTCTTTTGTATCTTTATCTGAAATTTTAACATGCCAGCCAATCTATACGTTTTGGTGGGTACAGCTGATCAGCATGCAGTTGGAAGCGACATGGACCGTCATGGACCGACATGGACCGATATTAAAACACTAAGTGTGCCACGCTCTAAATTCATTCAAATGACATATTGACGCAAATATAGATTAATTATTTCAACTTAATCTTAATATCATGGTACTGCCTCTTATAAAGTTATAACTGTATCTTAAGCGTATGCCTTGGTTTTTACATAAAATCATTTTTAATATAAATAACTGATATTTTAGTGCATAAAATAAATTAAACTTATCTTATAATATTTTCACTAATTATTAGAATTTTTCCTTTATCTGGTATAAATAAGTTCTCAGATTAAAAATATTTAATACCCATTACTGAAATTGATTTTCTATAGCCAATGTTATTGCAAAAATTTTAATCTTGGCATTACAATTTTGAATAACAATAATCAACAATAATTAATATGGTATGGTTAGTGTATAGGGTTTTAACATTTTGGGTTAATTTGGGTTCAGAGACTGTTATTAAAATATACATAAATATATAATTTAATAGTAATGTTTAATTCTAATATCATAATGGTATTAAGCATATATTTCTGACTGCTTCTGCTTAAACTCAATTCAAATATCTCAAAATGTTTTTTTTTCAGTTCCATCTCAAATAGTGTTATTGAAACAAATGAAAAAAAAAAAGATATTCATGTATGCCAATATATCCATAAAAATAATTATAAACTAAATGGAGCACCATGGCCTGTTGTCATCCCTAAAAAGGTATGATTAATTTTAAATTGTACATTTGTATTATGTAAATTTAATATAGTAGCTAATCATTTAATGATGTCTTTTATCAGAATATGATGATAGTTGAATTTGACGTCTGTCACGGAAAGCAAAATAAAACTTATGGTGCACATATAGCCACAATGAATGATACCCATACTACTTACATCAGCTGTCTACAAAAATATGAAAGCAGACAGGAACTTTCAAACAATTTTGCAATGAGTATTGCTAGTATGTATATAATTATATTACTTTTCTTAAATTAAAAAATTAGACATAGATTATAAAATTTAGTATTTATAGTACCAGTCTACTTAGCATCCTACCGACACTTGAGTGATCTTATATGTATCTTACCATAATCCCTAACCAAATATTATATTGAAAAAAATATGCTTTATTGAATCAACTGGTTAATAGAATCAAAATGGCCTAAACCAATGTGATCACATTAATATTAATAAGTGATTTATGCATTTAAACATAATTATTACTAGGAATTTATGAAGTACAGCATATTTATAATCTATTTTGACTCATAGTGGATCTTACATTGTTTTTAGTACTGAGAATTATGCGATTATGTAATGATTTTTGTATATTTGCTGTTAATTGAAATTTGTTTTGATTATAAAGACAAGAAAAATGTCAAATTTAATTTATTTTTATAAAAATTAGACGCATAAAACAATATTAATTACCCGTTTTTATATCATTCATTTTATTTTCTGTAAAAAAAGTATGTATGATTTTAATGCGCAATGTGCTACTATGCGGAAAAATAAATTTGATGGATTCTCAAGCGCCGTGGCACTGACATGTCCAGTGCCTAAGTATAAAAATAATGGGTATTGCACTTTTGTTGATAAAATAAAAAGCACAAATACATTTTTGGAAAATATATTGCACGGATGTTGTTGGGGCCCCAATATCTTTAATTTTTAAGTAAACTATGCTTTTTTATAAAACAAAATAATCGTTAGACCTACAATAACTTATTAATGGCCAGTATTATCAACCTACTACAATTTAAATATTATTTTTGTTTTTTAGAGGCTTTAAATAAATATAAATCAAAAAATAACACATTCCCTAATAATATCGTTATATACAGAGATGGTGTGGAAGATGGTCAGTTATCTTATGTTCATCAAACAGAAGTTGATATGGTAAAGGTTGGTATCTATAGCAATACATAAGTTTCCCCATATATAATTTGTGTAATTAAAATGTTTATAAATAAATTTCTTTATAGAAAACATGTAAAGAATTTTACGGGGATAAAAAAGTTGGCTTGGCATTTGTTATATTTAAAATATGCAACAACACAAGATTTTTTTGTAACAATCCTAATATATATCAAAATCCACCACCTGGAACAGTTATTGATAATACTGTCACTGACCCAACTATGTAAGTATTAACCAATTAATAATAAATATTTATACTTATTTTAATGAAATAACTTAAAATATACCCATACTTAAACATACTCATTACTCACTGATAGACTGAATATTGATCAATTTTTAAACCATTATTAAGGACTTAGTACATACATTGTGACTACAATATTTATTATATAATATTTAGTTATCAATCTAATTCTTTTTTTCATAATTTATGCAGATATTTTTTCAAATTATTTTATTGTTAAAATATACGTATACATTTTTCTATTAAATTGAAGCTTAAGCATATTAAATATTCATGTTAGAGAAACTATAATTATGTATGGATTTTTATTTTTATTTTTAAATTTAAGTATGGAATAACATTTGTATGCATACCAGGTACGATTTCTACTTAGTCTCTCAAAATATAACAAAAAATGCAGCAACGCCAACTCACTACAATGTAATCTGGGATACTCTCAATTAAACAACTGTATCCAATTTCACACCCACGATAGTTCAAAGACTTACTTATAAATTGACTCATATGTCCCACAATTATTCGGTAAGTATGAATTGTTTAATGATGAACATAAAAATTGAACATATATTTTAATAATTTTTAATGGACATATTTTTATAGAATACACAAATGGTTCCAGGCCCTTGTCAAATGGCACACAAATCAGCTACTTTTACAGCAAAGTTACTCAGGACTCCTCATTACTTTTACTTTGTTTTATGTAATTTTTTTCACTAAACACTGTGTAGAGACTTTATTTATGATATATTAATGTTATAACTTATTTTGAACGTTCTTATTTTAGTAATAAGCAATTTTTTATTTTACAATTAATTTTGTAAAGATATTTAACCCAATAATCATTAATTAATTTTTAAGGTATTGAATTGATATTTGTAATTATAAGTCACTATGAATAGAAAACACAAATTATCTTTTTATTTATCTAAATAAATTTCTATGATCTATTATCTTTATCTTAGTATTTTACTGAAAGCTTAGATTTATTATACTCATTTATCTTTATCTAGATAAATATTTAATTATCTTTGCTCAACAGTCAACGCCACAAAGAGGATATTATATTGTTGATTCC
Organism: Acyrthosiphon pisum; assembly: GCF_005508785.2. Lineage (NCBI taxonomy): Eukaryota > Metazoa > Arthropoda > Insecta > Hemiptera > Aphididae > Acyrthosiphon > Acyrthosiphon pisum. Next base: position 47,860 of record NW_021770343.1, on the reverse strand, counting down.
AAATAATCCGTGCTTCGGTACCTATAAATCTTTTAATTATTTAAAAATCTCGTGTCACGTGTTTGTTTGTGATAAACTCTAAAACTAATGGACCGATCTTGTTGAAAATTTCACTATTGTAACAATATACCAGGAGCCTTGCATTAAATTTTCACGCATTTTTACCCAACAAATAAAATTTCATTGATATTATTTATAGAAAAAAAATCTAAACAAATTGAAAACTAAAATTGCCCGTAAACAACCCAAAAAGAGTCAAAATATTTTCAAAATTTTATGGTGTATTGAGAATAAAAATTTAAGCTTTCAGTGAAATGTTCATATATCTACAATTATTCATTCATTAATAACAATAAAATAAGAAAATCGTCACTTGAGAAATCAAGCGAATATCAAATGTTGTAAAAATATGAATTTCAAACGCTCATAAAAATTTAATTTTACTTTCTTGTAGACATTTTTTTTTTGATAAAGGTAGACAATATTATGTGGAATCTTGTAATACATTTTCAAATCTTGGATTTAAAAAGAAAAATTTTTACGATTTTTTAACTCAAAATAATTTGCTAATTTTCGTGATTTTTACATATTTTGTCAATTTTTGAACTTTAAATGTTAATAAAAAAAACTTTGACTAAGGATTTTTAATATTTTTAAAATGTCAATGTAACAATATAGTAGGAGCCATGTATTACATTTTCAAGTATTTTTACTCAACAAATAAAGTTTTATT
>NW_021770343.1:43583-46827 GCF_005508785.2 Acyrthosiphon pisum | reverse complement strand
TACACAAAAACCAAAATCAATTTTCTCGAAAACAGCTTTTGTGTAAAAATTCCCGTTTTTCGTTAATTTTTCTTTTGTTTTTCACGGCGCTTTTGAAAACTATTGAAAATTTCAAATTTTGACCTCCCAAATGCACCAACTAGATTCACTTTCCCATCAAACAATATACTGTTGAAGAAAATCGAAACAGTTTTACTGCCCCAAACCGTGATGACAGACACAAAAATAAAAAAAAAAAATAAAAGAACACACATTGTAAAACCAATACATTCATCGTTCCACTCAGAATCCAAAATGTAAATAATATAGTTGTATGTTTTTTTTATTGGTCTTAAACCCGGCAAATTGTGTTTATTAAGAAATTAAATGTATGTATATACACAGGAAAAGGACAGAAAAACAGTAGTTAAACAATTTTTTACGAGTTTTAAATTATACATTAGATATTCGACTGTTAATTAGCAAATTCTCATACGATTTTCTTATTTTGTCTTTATTCAAAAACCATTAATGATAGGCAATTGAAATTTTCGTAAAATTATTATATTATCATTTTCTATACATGATAACATTTTTACAACATTTTGACTCGTTTTCAGGTATTTATATACGTTTAAAATATTCAATTTTTTATTTTTTTGTTCTATACATTTTAATAATAATGTATTCGTTGAGTGAAAAGGCTTGAAAATGTAATACAAGGTTCCTAAGTTCTTAAAATAGAAGTTGATAAATATTAAAGATCCATAAGCACGATTTTTTATAAATATTTCAAGTTCAAATGTTGACAATCAAAAACTCGACAATTTTCAATTTATTGTTATTAAAATTTATTAAATACTTAAATTTTATAGTTATAAGGATTGAAAATGTAAAACAAGGATTCTCTTAAATAGTTTATACTGTAATCAAAAAACATAAAAATATAAAACCCAGTTAATTTTTACACACATTTTAAGTTCAAATTCGACGAAATAACATTTTATCCCCGAGAATAACGATTTAAGTTATTTTGTTGTATTTAAAAAAAAAAAATAGTAGTAAAATAGTATGAAAAAAATAGAAATTATTAGGTAGTTACAAAATTGTGTATCAGGGTGGGTGAGTGGGTAGTTAAATTCAAAATTTGCAAATTCTCTTGCAAAGACTGTATGTAGGTACTACATGTTTACGTAGATTTTAATAGTGTACATAAGGTCATAAACTGATAGCCGTATAACTCAATATAACTTTGGTCTGTGAACAGAAAACAATATTATGATAATTATCAGTTTATTAATATATTAATAAAGGCATGTGAGTATTGTTATGTTATTCGTACATTCGGGCGTTCGTGTTTTTTTAAATTTAAAGATTATCAACTGGAGATGGCGCCATATGGTAAGAGGTGTGACCATAATAATATAATGTAATAGTGTAATAAATGAAGTATCTTTCGGAGTTATAATATAGACCTATAGTCGGGACAGACAAGTCGAAAGAATTATTTTAAAACCAATTAATTAAAAAATAGTTGTTATTACTTTCGAGTTATCGATGTTTCACTGTATATTATATATATATATATCCTCACAAACGTTTCCAATATATTATGTCGTACAAAGACGACACGATCATATATAAATATGTACATTAAAGTTTATTTTGCTCGACATTTTTTTTTTAATTTCGGTAAGTCCACTCTTCTCCAATAAATCCCATTAGTCTGATAATAATACAAATCATAATAACATGATAGATACAAAATATTTAATATCGTTTACGTTGATGGTACTCCCTCGGATGACGTTACTTTAAATTGTTTACGTGTCTTGTTCGTTTTAAAAATACAAATTGGTGGCGCGTTTTTACACGTATGAGTTGACTCTCAAACTGCCAAAGATGTTTTTATTAATAATCTGGATTTTAAGACACATAATATTATAGTTTGTTAGACATTTTTTATTTACGCTCAAGAAAATTACTGGGAAAATTTAAAATGAGACGTCTATGTAAAAACCAATTCAAATATCTGTACTATTTACTATGTAACTTATTAAGATAAAAGTGAATTTGAAAAAAAGTAACAAGTTAATTAACTTAACGTTTTTACTTAAATTTAACTTTTAACTCGTTAATGCTCTTGCTAATTTGTATTGTTAAAATATAGATTGCTATGAATATTAATGCAAATTATACCGAACTGTAAATGAATATCTTTCATAATAACGTACAAATATGACAATTTTGTTTATTCTATATAAGTAGATAATAATATTTTTATTTTTACACAAAAGTTAAAATAGGTATTCAAAAAATATCCATCAAACATTACCTAATACTGTCAATATTCCATATTGATGTTATTAATTTTAAAAGTGTAGACATAATATTTTTCAATTACTCATACAATAAATGACATACTTACACTTATTTTTAATTTGAACGATTAATCATCAGTTATGAATCCTATGAAAAAACCGGTTAATTTAGACTATACCAAAATCTGGTAAAACTAAAACATTTGTTTATAATTTTGATACATTGCGTGCGGCTCGATAACGTGTTTATTTATCTACAACAGATAATCAGGAAAAAAATCCCCCAGAAAAAAATTTTCCAAGCAACAACTTAGTTTTTAAATTATAAAACACAGTAAGTTGGTTATCTATAATATTTTACCAAATATAAAAAGGTGGACCAGTGGATGTCGCTCTGCTGTACAGTAGATTACAAGTAGGTCACTGTATAATGGATGGTATTAAATTTTAATTCAATGATATAATATCATTGTATAAGAAAAACGATTCTGAGTGGAGATGGTATGTCAGTCTAGGTATAAGACATATATATTTATGCAGTGGAGTAGCCAGGATTATCAAATAGGGGATGTTTTAAGTTTAGATTAATACCAAGTTTATACAGTTTTCGTATATAAATACATTTAGGGTACAGGACTTGACTTGTTGCACTAAAAGTTATCGAAATATGCAGTCGAAATTCTAAAAATATGCTTAAATATATATACTATGTACCAACATGTTTATATTATTTTTGAAAAATCATAAAACATATTGCAATTTTGGTAATAAAAAACTAAAAAATAAGTAGGTATATAAACCTGATAAATAAATAAATAAATGACAACTTTATTTATAAAAAATACTGGCATACAGTAGTAGGTACTAAGGTTAATAAATAAAGTAATAACAAATAACGTGATATGTGAACACTGAACAGTTTTCGTATATAAATAAATTTAGGG
>NW_021770343.1:38889-40743 GCF_005508785.2 Acyrthosiphon pisum | reverse complement strand
TAGTATCACGGTTTTTTGTTGATGCATAACGCGTAATGCGTACCTAATGGATATTGTGATATGATTAATTTGGAATTTATTATAAGTAGGTATAGGTACCTAATTTTTTTTTAATACTATAGACATAAATATATATATTGTGCCTATGTATTTTTAATATTTTTCAATTGCTGTTGTAACTATATTCCAGGAGCCTTGTATTACATTTTTACACTTTTTGGCCAAACAGATAAAATTTTATTGATATTTATAGAAAAAAAAACTAAAAAAATTGAAATTTAAAATTGTCTGTAAACAGCTAAAAACAAGTAGATATATTTTGAAAATGATAGATATTTATAGATATTTTAAGTTCAAATTTTGACGAAATTACAGAGAATAACGATTTTAGTTATTTTGTTATAATTTTATAATATTAATTCAACTTACCGGCTACCGTATGAATAATAAGTAACAATAAACTAACAACAATATAAATATAATATAAAATATCCACACTGACAAACCATCTCGGCTCATAATCATTTTTCGTATACAATAATATTATACCATCCATTAAACAGTGACCCACTGGTAACCTTCTGTACAGCAGAGCGACATCCACTTACCTGCTTTTTTAACCTTATAAATCAAGCGAACCTGATTTTCATATTCTACGTTAATTGTATAGAACATTTTACACCATACCTATATCATTTGGTATTTTAGTGTAACTATCAAAATATTCACGTGTTTTTTTTTTGTCGAAGTAAAAGAATTTTTAGTTAAGTAAAGTCCACAGTAAAAGAATAAAAAATTAAATAAATTCTTAATTTTATTTTTTTTATGCAATTAAAATTAAAACTAAAATAGAAAATAATATATAAACTTAAACACATAAGTATTTGAAAATTAATATTTGATTTTGAATACAGATACTTTGTTCAATTACTTTTTAAAAAGTATTTAAAATACGAACGAACATTGATTATAACACTAGTATTTATAATCAATGGTATTGAGTACTAATAAAATATTTGAACACTTTTACTCAAGTATACTTTACAAGACTGGGTGCCGGCTCTTAAATTATGAAATTATTAATAGGTTTTCCCCTGTATAAATACAATTATTTGTGCTAATGTAAATGCACATGGAGAAGCTGAAAAACTAACCGAGTAAGTCACAATATGTATGAAATTGCAGATGCATACACAGATCGTATTGGAATTACTTTGTCATTGACACGCGCGACGCGCCATCGTACGACTGCAAAACCCAAATCACAATTATTGGAAATAGAATCTAAGTCATACAACCGAATTCGATGAATTTTGATATTCTGATGACACGTGTACACAATTAACGCAAATATCGTTTAAGTCGAAGTTTGAACTGTAAATATTGTACTCTATATCATGTAGGTACCTAAGGTACCTAATAGAAACGAGATAGGTACTTCCCAGAATAAAATAAGTTATTATGCATAACATATTATGCAGTATTCGATATGTGTTGTATATTAAAAAAAATATAATTTTTCTTGAACCGGTTATAGCTGGTTACATTAGGTCACTTCAGTTATGTTAGGCTGACAAAGTACTCGCCGCTAATAGCCGATTTTTTTATAATGTACCTATTTTAATTCGTCCAGACCTTATATCCGTGACTCGTGAGTCTTATAAGTAGCGTCCACCATTGGCGTAGCCAGGATTTCTAATGTTGGTGGGGGGGGGGGGGGGCAACAAAAAAAATCTTAAAAAATTAAATTTATACTGTTTTCATTATAAAAAAAATTGAGATAATTGACCACATATAATACTAGTCAAACTTACATAATTTAGTTTTTGGGTATTTTGTTACTTTACCGGACTA
>NW_021770343.1:17958-38677 GCF_005508785.2 Acyrthosiphon pisum | reverse complement strand
TTTTTTCGCTCTTACCTGAAAACTCGATAGCAATTAATCTATTATTGTAATAATTGTAGTATAGGCTTAGTGCCTTAGTACATAAGGTTCATTACATAGTCATGTTGCCATAATATAATATTTATCAATCGGAATATAATATTATGTGAACGAGAACGACCGAAGCGACCGGAGCCGGTAGGCGTAGGGAGTTTCTATAGAGCGTTGAGCGTATGCGTAAAAACTTAGAATTCGAAACTGCCTGAGCATATAGCTTCAAAACGAAGTCTGGCTATCTAATTTTGATTGCACCGTCGTTCTTAACTCGTTGAAGTACAAAGGTTTCGAAAAACAAAAAATAATATTCGTAATAGGTGCAGTTAACTAGTGACGCGCGAAAGCGCAAAAATCGTAAAATAGCGAACTTTATAGACCTATAACTTCGAAACTAAGTCCGACCGCCAAATTCTGACTTCACCATCGTTCTCAGTATAGTTAACTACATAAGTCTAAAAAAAAAAAATTGCAAAAAAAAGGGTGTCTGGTAAAGTAACAAAGTTCCAGTTTTTGTTTTTTTGAGCAATTGAAAATGGAAAATACTCGATTTTTTTCTGTCATATTTAACACAACTGTAACGTTGTTGTAAAAATGCCTTGTAGTTAGTACCTATTTGTCAAAATATGTCAATTGTCAAGCTTTTTGTAAATATTTTATCAATACTTTTTTTGCAGAATTATCGCAACAATTACAACAATTTAGATGCGTTCGGGTAACGAGAAGTCGAGAATTGCGATCGTAAAACAGGCGGTAAATGCGTAAAGCTCGAGAAAGCTAAAAAAGTTGCAAATGTTGCGACTGATTTTGTTGAAGTCGTAAGGACAAGAATATACAAGAGATTAGAGAACTAGCTAGCTGTAACGTGCCGGCGGCGTGATAAGCTCGCGGTGTGAATGTGATAAGCCGGGGTGTGTGATGGGTGGGTAAACGCGAGGGCGGTCGGTTACGGCAAGGAACATCTAATACTATAAAATATTATATAAAATTCTGCTCGCCAAGACAAACTAATTGGTAACATTGAGACGTGTTGGTAAGTGGTGATACACTCACGTTTGTAACCGAACTAGGTGCCACAGTGGCACAGCTATAGATAATAAACACGATTTAAGGAGACTGTCTTAAATCGTGACGATGAATAACATTTCTACTTTTTTTATACTCTATGGACGTACTGATATAAAAACCATAATAAAAAAAAACACGTCCGATAGGAGGAGGGGCATGGCCCCTGTGCCACCCCTGGCTACGCCACTGGCGTCCACTGTACTTGTTTTCAAGTATCTAGAAATAATTTTATTACTGAGTATTGAAATGCGTATTTATTAAATACTACCTATTCAAAATAAGTAAGTATCTGCATTAAAAAAGTATATTCTACAAGACTACCGGTATGCAATACTTAACACCATAAATAACAATAAATTAATAAATTATATCATCAATATATAATACTATAATTATATGTATGATGCAGTGCCATAGCCAGAGGTGCCCGAAATTTTTTTTGGCTTGTTTTATATTACCTACATCATAATATGTTTGATATAAATTAAAAGTTAAGGCTGTCGAGACTCGAGAGTAGGGATCGAAACCGGTTTAATCGGTTTTCCAAAAAACCGTTTTTATTTCATATTCTACTTAATTATATATTTTTTAATTAATTACATACCGTACGATAATGGAGTGGTACGGGGTTAGCCCGCAAAATGTTTGTCCACTACTCCGCTTGTCTAAACTTTAAATACTTAGGTATAACTCATAAAGTATAAACTAGTCATCCTAAATTCAATTTGTATGTATCAAAATACTTAGAAAATATTCTGCTTGGAATATGAAATTAAAACTCAATGAGGTCATTCAAAAAAGTAAAAAATAAAAAAAATATAAGGATAAAAATATGATTTTTTAATAAAAACGTCGTTTTTTTAACATTTGAAACTATGTAAAAAAATATTTTCAAAAACATTGATATTTTTTGAAATAATGAGTGTTTTATGATAAAAGAATCACCCTGTATAAGTTAATTGTAAAAAGTAAAATGTTATATAATTATTATATAAGTGGTCTTTTAATATATTATATTAAAAGACCACTTAAGATATACATCGGGTACAGAATAATACTGACCGTAATACCAGAAATCTTTGTTATAATAAGTCTTTAAAAAAAATAAACGCTCTCGAAATTCTAATGCTGCAGGCCGACGAGAACGATGAACGTACTCGCTGGCTAGTAATACACGTAGTCTGGGTGATTTTCAAATTTATCGGTCTTTGTGTTGGAAGGTATGTATTGAGCTCGTTAGCAATTCTCAATTAAATCGGACGATACACGTATATCAGACCTGAAAATCCTGGGAGTAAGGAATGCTGAAGAAACGGCTCAAGATAGAGAAGATTGGAGACAATATGTTGTTGCGGCAATGGGCCTTAAAGGCCTGTAAAAAGCCAAAGCAGAAGAAGAAGAAGATACACGTATATCTACACACAAAAAAAAACGGCTGTTAACCAAAAAAAAAAATGAAATAAATGCCGTAGGTACTATTCGAGATATTGGAAGGAATAGTTGCATGCATTTTAGACGGTGGTTGTGATGACTACGAAGATGACGACAATCTTATGGTAGTCGTGGAATCTCTTTCATTTCTCATGGTCAGTAATACAGAAAAAATTTAAAAAAAAAACATTTTTCTGGCTAAACTTTAGCATTTCTTAATCGCACTACGCGTATCACTATAGTGGTACGTGGAAAGCTCGTAGGTGGTACGCTAGGAAAATGTTTAGTCACTATAGAAATAAAAAAATTAATTTGTATTGTTAACTAGTTAATTAGTAAAATAACGAGATAAGACAGACTTAGTTCACGTGTATTCAGATATTAATTTTTAATTAAATTTTTTAATGATCATTTATTTTAGCAAATCACATCATAATATAATATGCATTACATCCTTTGATCCTATTGATTAATTGTTTATTAATTGTTCATTTTATATTTATTACAATTTTTAAAGATAAATATTTTTTTTTAAGTTCAGTTAACATAATATATACTACTAATTACCAAAATAATTTATAGTTTTCGTGGTGTAAGATGATTTTTAGACCACTAATAACTGTTTTTTAATTTTATTAAGAATCATTCATAAAATGTTTTTGGTAAACATATTTTGTTTCAGATAAACTTGATTAAGTAAGTTACAGAGATGTGTTCAAAATCAGGGTAAGCCAGTACGTTGGCCTACGAGGCCCGTTACACGCACGACATTGTCAGCTCCACAACTTACAAGTAACATATCATCGATTAATTATTTAAATAATTATTAATTATTAACAAGTATGGTACAGTTTGAAGCGTAGGCCACGGCCCACCCAGCCAACCAACATTCGCACGCCTCAATAAGTTAGTTTTTAAGCGTCCGTATAACTTTTAATTTAACCGAGTCAAAAAAATTAGGATTGCTACTAATTTTTAATTTTTTAAAATGTTTTCTCTCAACTTAATTTACCTCAATTCAAAATTATCATCGACTTCCTCACGCTTTCAGTTTCTGCAGCAGACCTTGAACGACGGTCGTTTGGTCATATATACCTATAGATACCAGGTACCGTAATTTATATTAATTTCTAAAGTAAGGCCGCTTATTCGACGGTAGTCGATAATAATAAAATATTTAATAAATTGGTCTAACAATATTTAAGATTTTGACTCAAAAAGTGTAGAACACCTATTCAGATTTAGTTAACTTACAATTTAACTTTTTATTTTATGGATAACTTCTGTAGTATTAACGATAAAACTCTCAAAATTAAATATTAGTTACAGCTGGTTATGATTAATGTTTTAACGTTTTAATTTTTAAATTTCTGATGTTATCTTTTGAGATATCAATCTTTTTAAGATGCTATCAAAGTTACACAACGTAGTGGGCAACTTTGATACCTATATTTCTTAATGTGATATCAAAGTAACCCCATTTTATGAAAAAAACATTTAATCATCATGGTACTCTAGTGAATAAAAATATATAGGTATCGAAGTTACCCCGCGAAATCAAAGTTACCCCATTCTACTTGAAAATTCTTAAGTATAATATTATTATATTATTATATACAAATATGATAATATTCAAATAATATTATAATTCAACTTGTATAGGCTAAACGAGTGAAGTTAACGGCGACCGATTAAAATACCTCCGGAAAAATATCCTTGACAAAATGCCAGATGTCTATTTAATTATAACACTAATAACACTATATTATTATAACACTGCAGTGCTATAATAATTTTTGGAACCAACTCGCAGTCGTGCAAACGTCCCGTTGGTAATTAAAATAATATTATAATGACCTAGGGCCCATAGTCGCAATTTCAACTTTTAACTTGGGAAGGCTGAATATATTAAAGGCAAGCAGACCATTGCAATATAGCATTTTTAAATTGTATGTTTTATGTTTTTTTTTTTTGGGGGGGGGGGCTTAGCCCCACAAGCCCACCTTAATTTGCGCCTAGGTCCTAGGCACTACATCGTTACGATCAGTAGATATGATTTTATTCATTTTCTATAGTAATATGCATCTTCTCATTTATGTTACAGAAAAATGTTTTTAAGGGCCCACCAAACTGAAAAAAAAACTTTAGTACTTTAAATTACATACACCTATTTGACGAATTTATTTTATATAACAAAAAAAATGCGTAAAACCGAGGGGCCCCATCGACATAAACATAAATATAGACAAGGGTCCACAGGGAAAAATCCCTTTTTTGGGATTATCCTCCCCTGGAAATCCCTATGCTCAAGCTTATATGATATTTTAATATATCATTAGAATCTATATTCTATACTATAAAAGCAAGTCCCGATTTTCTGTAAACCATACATATCCACACCGTTCAACGTATATCGTCATCGATAGTCTGCTGACGGTTTTATTACCACTTTTGTTAGTAAAAAATAAGTGTAAAGTTCTTGAAAAATTAAAAAACAATGCCCACCTACTTACGTATAATTGCATGGGGTATTTCGTGTATTCCCGAGACCGACTGCGATAGTATATTTAGAACCTGTGAGTTTCAAGTTACTTAATAAGTATGCAACTTGACCTTTTTTCTTTTGTGTGCGTTGTATCGGCGTGTAAATATGAATTGTTCCGAGAAGATAAATTCAACAATCTAAATATATCGCTATACTTCTATATTCATATTACAATATCATAGTTGAATAATTGACATTTATAAATCTTATAGATATATATATATATATGTGTGAAAATGGAATCTTTGTGTCGAATGTCCTCTGAAACTACTCATCCGATTTTCTTGATTTTTTTTTTAATGAAAGAGTAAATCGCAGGCCAGACACAGCTAGTGTTGTATGATTTGTTTCAACTTTACTAGTTTACCAACGTATCCGTATAACTCTTCACTGTCGTACTTTCGTCATTAACTGCAACCAGATCAATTATTAGTACCATCTCATGTATGAACCGAAGGACTTTACGGAGATTCAGTAACAAACAAATTAAAGACGTACGGATTAGAAATGCGGTTATTGCGTTCTGCATCTTTGCGTAAATAAACTTTACTAACGAAAATGAAATTCTAGCGAAAATGTTAACCCAATGTTACAGACAATACGACGTATACAAATTTACGCATCACAAAGTTTAGGGCCTCTTATATTATTATTCATATTACAATAAATTTAACTCCCCAAACAGATTATTATTATTTAGTCTGTTACTATATTATTATTAAAAGAATTTCAGCGCACTATTTGTTTTTCTCTGTGGCCCACACTCAACATAGACAAAACGCATTAACGCAGAATCATTTTTTCTGTACTTTTAAGTAATCTTAGAGTCATTTCACCTATTACAAAAATGATAGAGAATAATATTTTCGAGGGAATGACATATCGATTTTTTATTTTATCATTATTAGACTCTATATTCGACTTTCAAAATAAACCTAAAGTTGTTGTAAATTGAACGGGGGTTGCTCCTCTCCCTTTCTTTTAGTATTTGTTGTTATAACATCAACGGAAATACATAGGTAATCTGTGAAAATTTCAACTATCTAACTTTCATGGTTCATGAGATACAGCCTGGTGACAGACAGACGGACGGACAGCCGAGCGAAAGTAATAGGCTTCCGTAGGGAAACGTACGGAACCCTAAAAAATGATTCTGCATAAATGCGTTTTGTCTATGTTTCGCGTGGGCCAGAGAGAGAAAACATATAGTGCGCTGACATCCACTTAAGAACGAGCGCGGGATATTATTATTTATACCAACAACAACTTTATTATGACATAACGTCTACCCACCGACCCCCTCACACAGCAGTGTTTGTGCACTTGACCAGCGGCTGCCATTGTTATCGTCGTCGTTGTTGAAGTCAGTACTGCACATAGGCGCAATTTTTGTTAAATTTATGGGGGTGCTAGATTTATGTCGACTAAAGTGATCAGTGGGGGCCTTGCTCCCCGCATCCCCTCCATTCATACAACTGTATATACACCTTTGCATTAATCTTATATAAATAATTATACCTATAGTCCTATAACATAATACACTTTAATCTATATTAATATTCTGATAGGTACCTATATGTATTACTATTGTTATTATTATGAAAATGATAAGGTCTGAGAAATAAATGTATTCAAATACACGTGGCATAATATTATAGTCGATAAAAATTTGATGTTGCCATCAAAAATTTGGGTGTGCTTAGCACCCCCCCCCCCCCCCAAAAAAAAAAAATTGCGCACATGGACGGCATTTTGTCATCTCATTACTTATTATATTATTATAATTACATCTTACGACGACACTGACCACCACCATCATCATCATTCACCACCGCCGACAACAGCAAAAGCTCCAGCGCCGATCGACGACGGTGCGTTACTCTTTTTATGACCATCCGGCTGTAATGTCATACGTAGATACGTGCCACGTCTCCGACGTTTATGATCACGTGGTCGACACGCACATTGAAGATTCTTACGTTGGTTTCAACACAGTCAGTTCCACAACAACGATGGGCTAAGCTCATCACATGGGCCCGCGGTGGGCGAAAACACAAAACAACCGCTCGTCCACTTCTACGGCCATCAGTTGTCGTCACGAATATTCGTCGTAATCTATATAAATTCCCCTATCATACCCCGTCGCTTGCTTTTTTCCTTATTAATAGAAAATGTAACTGATCAATATTGCCTTGAGTTCGCAAGCCGTAGGTCACATGACAATGAACGTATTCAAATGTCATTATTAAAATAAATACCACGAAAAAAAGATTTACGCTTAGACGGCGTAGGGGTCACAGATCGCCTTGCTCTGGCGCCGACACAGAGGTATTCTGCTTTTCTACATAGCAAAAGCTAACAAAATATTATTATTATTCATGCCATTTCCACTGCCTGCGATCGCCACATTATTGCAATGATCTTACACTATCCTTTGATTAAAAGACATGCCATCGGTATTATTTCCTCTTATTGTTCCTGCTATGAGCCCATAAATGTATTATTTCCCATTGACCATGCCCAATAAAATTTTATATTATTCATGCTCGTGGTGATCAAAAGATTATTATTTTATTATTCACCGTGTGAAACCATTGCATTATTATAAACTTTAAATTACATGTTATTATTATTTGTCCACCAGTCATGTGCCATACAAAATTATTATTATAAATCGTCATTTTGAATTGTATTTCACTATAAATAATCACTTTTTGTCAAATGTAAAATATAAAACCATAATTACATTACGACTTTCTCTTTTAATTATTTAAATCTATTACTTAAAGTGTCACCCATATTTTTCTTTCATAAGCTATTATTTTATTAGTACTAGTTTATTCACTGTAACTAAATGTGTATAATAAAACCTACAAATCCCACAGACCTGGCCTAAGGACTTACACGTGGTGCGGCTTGTAGGTCATAAGTTAAGCGTTTCCCTTGACTTATGGGTGGTTTTCAGGTTACAAAAACCTGGGAGCTCACAAAATTAACACTGACGAAATATGATTATTCAACACAGGCAGTCATTTAAATTTAAGTTTAATATTTCAAAATATATTATTTGGTAGAAAATGTTTACAATACCTAAAAATTACAAACTATTGGCAGATAATAATAATCTAATATACAAGTAATCTGTAATCGTCATAACCTATTAATATATATATCTTTTTTTTTTTGGCGGATAAAGATTTTTTAATATATTTTCACGGATATTCAGCATATTTATGTTAGAATAATTATGAACAACTGGTTTTACAGTTCTACTGCATTTTTGTATTTATTAAACGTGCGGTATTTGATTAACATTTCAGCTTTCAGCATGTGGGTTACAACAATATGACATAATCAAAATGTTGAGGATTACGTTTTCATAATGTCATTTGTAACTATTTACCATATTAGCTCACAACGTTAAAATAAATTAATAATGTTAAAATTATAATGATTAAATCGTTATGTGGGTTAAACACAAACAAATAATATGCATTTTATAATTTCGTTGTAACCACGATTTCAACAAAAGTGAAGACATTTGGCTTTTTCGCCATCAATATATTATATATGCTATGGTCAAAAGCACATTAGCTGTTTTAATACATATGATGGACCTATACACAAAGAAGACATTTAAACACAGATGAACACAAAAAATATTATATAGTAAAAATATCGTTCGTGGCTATCTAGAGGATGATATTATGTAGTTTTTTAATACCTAAATATACATTTTTAATTTTAAAAAAAAATACCAAAACTCAATATACTTTAAATTATTTATACACAATTTTTCTAATGTTTTTTAAAAGGGCACATGTGAAGCAACATTAAACTTTTACAAACTTGAATTACGTATTTTTAATATCAAAATGTTGTATAAATACTGAGTACCGTGCACATAATGTACATAAAATAATAATTTATATAGTTACCATATTTTGGAAGTAATACAGTTTTATATAATTTTCAGAAATGTTTAAAGAAAAAGTGATTCATTTACAATATTACACAAACCTCATCTCAACCTGGTCCAAAAACTGGTTTATCAAAATCAACAAGAGTAAATCAACCCAAGTTACCTTCACCATCCACCGTACTTAATGTCCAATAATAAAATTAAATACCATAATAATTCCAATATATAATAAAACCAAATACCTCAATATTATTCTAGACAAACATCTAACATGGGGCCTTTTCTTAAAAGTAAAAGAAAAATTGTAAGCAGCAAACTCCATATTTAAGTCCCTTCCTAATATCTAAACTCAACCTCGAATCCAAACTACTTGAAACTACTTATCCAGAAGAATCCCTAATCTTAACAAAACTTTGTCTGAATTCTTTCAGATTATCAAGGTTCTTCTTTTAGATACATTTATTTATCACACAATTAAAACATTTCAATTATTTGTGTTGCCTTCTGAATGTTATGAACTTCCATCAGAATGTATGAGTTTTCACCAAATCTTTTCATTTGTTTTCTAAAATTTTGAAAAAAAATTGATTGGTAATTATAATACCTATGTATAACTTAAATTATTAGTGTTAAGGGGATTGGTGGCGGATAGTTAAATTGTAAAATTTACAAATTATTTTGTTGTTATACATGAAGTTAATTTTGTAACCAAAAATCTAAGAAATATACATAAACGCAGTTTTTTTTTAGAGTTATTTTAAGTTAAAATTTGGACGAAATTATATAAATATTAAATTACCAAAAATAATGATTTTTGGTAAGTTTTGTAAGTTTTGTAAATTTTTAATATTGATTCAAATTATCGGCTACTTTATTAATAATAAGTATTAACAATATAAATAGAATATAAAATATCTTAGACTGACTAACCGTCCCGCTCAGAATCGTTTTTCGTATATATACTGCAATGATATTAATATTATTTATTAGGTATAGACTATAGGTATTAGGTATATCATTTGATTCAAATTTTTTACCATTCAATATTCGTTACAATGAGCCACTTACTGTATCTACAGAAAAAACGACATCTACTAACCAGTTTTTATTTTTGTTTATCGTTTTTTAATAATTATAACAAAATATCTATCATAAATAAGATTTGGGAGAAATAGTAAATTTACTATTGAAATGTATTCAGTGTCAACAAATTTCACTTCAAACGCTCATAAAAAATTAATTTGACAGTTCGCCAATTTTTTTTTTTATATTAAATATAGGCAAACTTATAAGAAATCTCGTAGTATTCAATTTTCAAAACTAAAATATGATTAGAACATTTTTTATGATTTTCTAACTAAAAATAATTTGTAGATATTTATGTTACATGATGTCATAACATTAACACATCCATTAAAATGAAATACCTACTCAACAAGTATACTGTACTAAACTTTACAGCCGAGCGGTACCCACTTGCCCACTATTTCAGCGGCTCCCAAACTGTGAGGTGCGCGTGGTAAATAATGATTTTTTTTTTAAATCAACAATAATTTCGCATATAGTTATATAGTTATTCTTAATTAGGGGATTTTCAAGAAAGTCACTACATCTAACCAACATTATCACATTTAACCCAATATATCGATAACGCGTCTACCGAACCATAACAATATTTGTATTTTTAAATACTATAAATGTGTTATTTATTTTATATGCAATTATTATTTTTGTTTCTAGGGTGGGGTGAATTCAAAAAGTTAGGGAACTACTGCACTATTTTATTACTATCTTGCTCGTGGTGACGACGCGCGACAAGTCGTCGGATGTGCAAGGATTGCCGGCGATGCGGTATCGTGCAAGGGGAGGTTTCGAGTGTTCAACCCCCCCCCTCCATCCCTGAAATTTTTCCCCCAATAAATTTGTTATTTATACACGAAAAATGTTAAAGACTTGCCTTAATTAATACTTATCCCAAACCCCACCACTACCACATAGCATAATCCTTGCTACACCACTGGGTATCTGGTAGGTATGTCTCGCTGTATCCGACTAATAGTCTCAAATAAAGCGAAAACTAAATGCTTCTGTTTAATAATGAACAATATTTTGGCAATATATTATAATTTATATCGCTATAATATCATCGCCTCGCCACCGCCTCTGGTTTTGTGTCAGTAGTAGGTAAAAGATAAATGTTGATGGTAATAACGTTTTTTTAGTCGTAAACGTATAAGTCTTTTATTTAAAATTATTAACCACGCGATTTTTTTTGTTTCATATTAGCAGTGTAGCTTTGGACCGTTTAAGTGCTTTAATACGATTTACGTTGTTTATCCTCGTCAATATATCGTAAATATTAAATATTGCTAACTATTTTTTAAATTCATTAAATGTTTGTAGAAATATACAATGATAATAATATATTTTAAATGAAGGTTGTACACACGTTTAACGATGAACAATCGTTGAGTATTTTTTTGTTGCTTTGACGAGGTCCCGAGTATAAGGGCCGTATGGACTATAGTTGCTACTCGGTAAATGGTAGTTTTTCATCAGTGTTCACTTTGTCGGCGGCCGCGGCGCCTCACCAGTCACCGGGCATTACGATCACAACATAATTTTAAGTTACACATTACTAGGTTCCTGTTACTTATATTCCAAAAAGTAGCCCGTAAATCTAAAACAAGATATCTAAAGAACCTGCTTACGTATTACATCCCAATCTTATATTTTTATAATATGGCCATAAAAGGTAAGTACATGCTGTAACGTACTCATTACGTTTATTTTATAAGCATCGTAATATGCACAATAGGCATAATAATATGCGTTGACTATATTAAGTCCCTTCGGTTTAGGCGCCACTATTTTATGATTGTAAGGCTCCGCGGCCAATATCGCACCTGAACTCCGTACAATCCTACATTTTTGGTAACTTTGTTCGTTAATTGTAAGTAATAATAAATTTGTTTGTATTAATAATAATTTAGATCGATTTATCAGTTATTCTTTGTAATATTAAGATCCTAATACCATTCGTGCTCATTTCTTCCCTGAATATGTCATATTTAACGGGTCATCCTCGACCACGTTACAATGTTATGAGTAACCTCCAAGCCAAGTTAAATTATTTGTATAATATTGTATCGCATGTCATCAAATAGGTACTACTTATTATAAGCAATTTACATACTAATTATTATCAAATTACCAACTTAATAACGTCATAATTAATGATGGAAGCACAAATTATTCAACATAAAACGTAAAATGTATGTTTGAATATCTCAACAAAACCGCTACTTGTTAAAACCTCGAGAGAAAAACTCAAGTCAGAAATGTTATGATATCAAAAAGGGGCTACTTAATTTCTTAAATTCATTTATTTAATTTATCGATTAATCGTGTTAGTTTTAATGCCAGCATTTTTTTATTATACTTTTGATTCTAATGCGTATAAATCACAATCTTCGTAGCTGACAAAACAGAATAAAAACACACATCATTGTAAAATTAATATATTTTTCGTTCCGCTTGGAATCTAATATATTATATAATAAATTAACCTTCCTATGTCATAGATTAGCAAATGTGTCAATAATATCATTATATTTTAGTCGGTTAGCAATTTCTTTTTTTTTTAGATATTATAGCTGAGTTACAGGTGCTTTTTTTTTGGAACGGAGCGCTTCGAAGATAGTTATTTTTATAATTTTCATCTTTGAAAATTTAATTTTAAATCATTAACCCTTTTTAAATTTGATACATTAATTTGACGTTAACTAATATAAGTAAAGTTATATAGGTATATATATATATATAAGTAAGAATTACAAAAAATTGAATGTATAAAATATAAATGATACATTTTTTTTTGTTCATGAACTAGACTTTTTTATTGTATCTATAAAAGCAGGGTCTTTCTAACTGTGGCAAAGACGCGGGGCCCCGGGCGAGGGTCCTACTCGCCTTGCCCCAGGGACGGCCCTGGCGCCGGGTGACTTTGATCAGCTATGCTGATGACGTCAATATAAATTTTACCGTTATTTAACGACTATAACAAATAACAGTACTGTCAACAATAATTATTTATGTAACTTAAAATTAAAAAATATTAAGTTGTGATTTATGACGTACGTCAACCACGGTCACAACAAAATAATATTCTTTGGGTAAATTTTCATTTTCCGTTGTAATAGTTTTTTTGAACTGAAAAGGATGTCTATGAAAAAAGTCGTATTGTGCGTCATATGACCTAAGTTATTGGGTATGGCGTTATGTATTCTAGAAAAAAAATGAAAATTCATCGATAATCAAGTCCTATATACAGTAATGTCTAACAAAATAATAGCACATAGAAACAAAATATAAAAATTTGGTTTTTATTTCCGTGGTTTTTTTCGGTGATCTGGATAACGAGCCTCGAGAGTATTTGGTCGGTTCGTCGTTATTGTTTGGTAATAATTTTAATTTGTAATTTGTAATGTAGGCATAGGCGCAATTAGGCAATTAAATAAATACAATATTTATCCGGCTTCCACATAATAGGTACAAATATAAATTAACAAGTAAACCATGACTTACTTAATATTTTTCATTATTTCAATGATGTAACTTAAACGACGGAGGTAAAGAAAAAACCCATGTCCATAACCTGTTGACGTTTAGGACATGACATATCTGTATTAGATTATGGTATAAGCAATTTAATAGGTACCTACATGCTTAATTAATTTTATTTTTTTGAGGACAAACATTGCAGCTCATTTATTCACAAACATTTCAATAGTAATAGTGAATTTTTTTAATATAGATACCTATCGTCCAAAATCGTTTTCGGACGGATTGTAAATTATAATGAACAGCTGGTCAGACTTTATTATAATCCATTAATACTATACAGTTTATACTATATACAGACTTGGAGTGGGTGGTAGTATTGGTGGTAGAAGGGTGGGGGGTTAGCCCTGCAAAAGCCCGTTAAGCCCCTTATTTTTTTAGTTTTGTAGGATTGAAGTTCAAATTAATGTTAATATTGTTAGCCCCCTTCTGAAATTTTAATGGATTTCCGCCTATATGGGGTGCCAGCTGGTGCAGATGCACCTGATGAGAAAATATTTTTTAATAATTTGAACTTTTCTATATGAACATCTTCTTTATTAACTTATTTCCATGGTTATAAATAAAATAGTGAAAATAGTAAATACTAATTCTCTGAAACTCCGTCTAATTGTCATAAAATACCGGAAATACCGTATATTTTTTAATTTTACCAACAAATAATAAAAACATTATAAATTCATAATTAGATACTCGTGATTTTTTTGATTATTATATTATAACATTATTTATTATTATTATTATTCTAATCTACTTTGTACAATTTATATACACGGTATATATTTAATCTTGAGTGGTCGAAATATTTATATTTGATATCATAACTGCATTGCCCTGTAATTATATTATGAATAAAGACAGGATTTATATTTTTTTACAGATTGTTACTGGGTCTACGCCGTTCTATGAGAGTAAGAAATGTGGACAATTCGTTGAATAATTGAAATCAGAATTATTCTAAGTTCATAGAAAAAAGTTTTTTTTTTCATATTTGAGAATATTTTATGGGTTAGGAAATATTTAACCAATTAGGAATTTTTGGAAAATTTTGTAAATTGCGAGAAATAGGTAATATTCATTTATTATGAATGTCTCTAACAAACAGTCGACCGCAGAGACCACAACAGTGGTCATCAAAGTCAAGACCAATAATTTATTTTATATTTAATATAATGACAATCTTATGAGCGATCGATCGTATACTTATCGTTGTGGGGCATGGGATAACCTATGAATTAACTCACGACCGTAATAATAATAATCCAGAGTTGGTGTATTTTTTTCATTTTTGAAAAAAAAACAAAAAAACAGATTTTTTGTTTTTAAACTGTTTCAAATTGTTTAAAACGATGTTTTTAACAAAATAAATTGTTTGAGTTTTAAACAGTCAAAAATAGTGTTTTGAACAGTATATATACTATAGGTACCTATAGGTATTTAAAATAACTTAATTTTAATTAAATATGTAATTTACTTATATGCCAATATCCAGTGTACGTATACTAGTATACCTACGTTTCACTGTTTATTTTTACATATCTAATATTTTTAATTTTAAAAGTATTTTAAATATTTTCTGAATGGATGTTTTATGTGGACATTATACTATAAAGTATATTAATTATTAAGTAAAAACATTTTAAATTTAGTAATTTATTCAATACAATTTAAAAAAATATTAAAACGGTCGATCTACTTATTTAATTGAAAAATGCATGGGTTATGCTAATTATAAATTTATATTACCAGGTGTCCAGGTATAATGATAACAATAATAATTCAATAAAAAAAATATGACAAGAAATCTTGGCACTGCTTTCTAATAATAAATAATAAAAGCGGTGTAAAAATTGGTGCCCAGGTTAGCGACTCGAACAAAAAACGGTAACTGGATTAAACCAACGGCGACGGACCGGTCGACGACGACGTAAAATCACCGCGGCTGACACTCGTACAGCAGCCGTACTCGAACATTATTGCATTGAGTTGGCTATATGATTAATAAATTATTTATGTTTTAAATATACCTAGGTTTGTAAATCGTGATTGACATTAGACGTGATAGATCGTTGAACCTATTGTAGGTTCAAGGAGGGCTTCGGATACTTCGCAAACCATCTCGTTGGCGACGCAAATCGTAGCCGAGTCGGGGTTTTATTGAATTCTGTTTTCCACAATTTTTTTTTATTATTATTCCGATCGTCGTTCTTAAATGTTGACGTTTAATATAATAATAATATATTATGTACGTTGTACCGGATTCGTATTGAATTCAAACTACGATGAAGTATTTGCGTATGTTTTACGTATTTTCAACAGAAGAATAATGCGCAGTCGCAGTGCAGGTTCTATTGTTAAAATAATATAATAATATGTTGTTAATCAGAAATCGACCGATCCATTCCATCGCCATCCCATATCGTGGCGATAAATGTTTTCGCGGTTCAAAATTCGGATGGGTACTAAAATTGTCAAAGCCAGACATATTCGTAAACGTTTTTCTATGAATGTCAATAAAATTTTATTTGTTGGGTAAAAAAATCTTGAAAATTTAAGACAAGGCTTTTAATATATTGTTACAGTGACGTTTGAAAAATATTAAAAATCTAGTCACGATTTTTTTTATAAGCATTTAGAATTCGAATTTTGACAAAAGGCGTAAAAATCACGAAAATGTACAGATTATTTATAGAGTTAGAAATACCTAAACAATTTTTTTTTTAAATCTTATATTTTAAAATGTAATACAAGATTTTGAAAGAATCGCTCAGAATCGTTTTTCTTATACAATGATATCATACATTGAATTCAAATTTAACACCATCCACCACAGTGACCCTCTTGTAACCTACTGTATAGCAGAGCGACACCCACTTGTCCACCTATTTCTTTTTTTTTTTTAAACAGGTATTCATTCGTTGTAGAAATCGTGGTTATCAGTTACTAATTATAAACTTAAACTTCTAAATTATAATACCTTAAGTTACCAGCTGCGGTCATAGTATAATATTATATTTTTAATAGGTATATATTTTTATCATAATTAAAGGCAGTGTCCTCTGTGGTTGTTAATAGCACGTTTTTCACGATGACATGGTCTAGCCACTGAGATACCTAGTTGTTTTATTTAATATTTTAATATTATATGTAGTATGTTTTGTTTACCTACCTAATATCTAATTAGTCTCATAAAAACGTATTCATTTATTTTGTGATCGCAAATGGTTCATGTAGGAAAAAATAGTTAACAAGGTGGATGGTTCATTTCGGTGTGGGGTTTTATCGATTCCGCCAGCAATTTATTTATGTTGATTCCACTGACTGTCGATTCCGACAGTGTATTTGTTCATGTTGATTCAGCTGGATATTTATTTATATTGATTCCGCAACGACTGTTTATTAAATATTGCACAGAATTTTTTTTTAATTAACCGATTAAGTATACACAGTTTACCATAATAGTAAAAGTATTTTATTAATTTAAATAAAAACATTTCAAACATTTTCATCCACAACTGGTCATATAACCCAATTGTACATAATATATTATGGCAAAAAAAAACAATTAAATACAATGTAAAATTTGTTAAAACAGTAAAATCATATAGATGTTATTTTTACAAAATTAAGTAAAATAATTGTCATTTTCTTAATTAGATTTATATAATATAAAAATAATAAAATAAACTATGTAAATTTATGGATACCTATTATCTATTTGTTATTTAAATTATTATCATATATTTACAGTGTTTTGGGGGGGTTTTATCGACTCCGCCGTTTTAATATCAATTCCGCTGAATTTTCGTTTATATTGATTCCGCCGATTATCGATTCCGCCAGTTATTTATTTATGTTGATTCCGTGGACTGTTTATTAAACAATAACCAAAGTATCATACTATACAGAATTTTTTTTTTAAATTAACAGTATAGGTTAGGGTACTTAGTATGCTATAATAGTATAAAGTAAGTTTTATTTAAATAAAAACATTTCGAAAAACAATTCAAACATTGTCGTCCATAACGGATAATAATATGTATTAAAATCTTAAATTAATATGACTTTTATATTTAGTATATCTAGTTTTACAAAATTAAGTAAGATCGTCATATTTTTGAATAATTAATTAATAATAATAATAATAATTAAAATATATAGGTATTGTACATGCCGCATGGTATGGTAAAAAAATAAAAATTAAAGTAATAAAAATATACAATATGGTCAATTTTTAAAATAATGATTTGATGCTAGTTTTATATAGGTGAATCTATCAATTTTTTTATTTATATAATCGTCAAAAATGTTTGCTATATATTAGCAAACATAAGCCTTTTAAGAGTTCGGCGAAATTGATAACCGGCGGAATCAATATGTAAAAAAGTTCGGAGGAGTTGATACGTGGCGCAATCGATAGATTTTTTACAGGTAAAAAGGTAATTTCGGCGCAATTGATATACGCCCGTTTTGGGTTGTACTAATGAAAAAAAAATAATATTTTATATCAAAAAATAACATAAGCCTTTTACATTTTGTTATTATTAAAATAAATAATTTACAAATATTCAGTGGATTAATAGCTGGCGTAACCAACATATAAAAAAGTTTGGCGGAGTTGATACACGGCACAATATCGATAGATTTCTTACAGGTAAAAAGGTCATATTTCGTCGCAACTGATATAAGTCCCTAGGTGTCATTTATCCCAGGGCACCATCTACAGGTAATACCTAAATCGAGTTGTGTATAAAATCGTGCATAATGACAACTAAAAAGATTAATATTTACGAAAATTATATAAATCTTATATTATCTATACAAGACGTATTGGAATAATCCTACCTATACACATTTGTATGAGTTTTATTAATTTTATTCTTGCAGTTTATTTGCTCCCCGCGATCAGTACTCCCCAGATGAAGATAATTATTACTGCCCCAATTAAAATCACCAGGAGATAATGTCAGCGGTCACACTGGTTGCAATAAATTAACATAAGTTGTTCCCAACAATCATGGCGGCAGCATTCGGTCCACCTCCATTTCCGCGGTTTTCAACGTTAAAAGGTAAACGGTCAGTAGTTTCAATCAAAAATATGTACCGACCCTACGTCGATCATACCGACGGGCATGTTGTGGGTGGTGTAAATTTGGACAAATTTACCTAAAATATAATACATTTGGGTACAAAATATATAGACTTGACATGTTAGGATGACACATAGAATAAAATGTATTTGGGTAGGTACATAACCATAATTTTACCTGTACAATCATAGAACATTTGGGTAAACCTGTTCAAGACACGGTTACAACAAGTACAATAAAACTAACAGCGATACACATGTAGGTAATATATACGTAGTGTTATAATTATCCACTAAGTTGCAAAAATAAAGCTAAATACAAAAATAAAGATTTTTATAGATTTAATATATTGCATAAGATAATCCGCCATAGCAATATATTAATAAGGAGCAAAAAAAAATACATCGAATGAGCCCACTCTAGTGGTTCTAGCTACAACCATCCTTAAGTTATTTAAATATTTCTTTTAGCCGTATCCGCATTTCCTGGATGCCGTATCCGCCTTTTTGACAATAAATTCAATTAAAAGGTATAAAATAAATCGGACGTATGCACCATTGTATGAACGTATCAGCCATTTCTGAATAATACCAATGGACGTACAAACCAAATTGGTGGATACGTCCGTTTGAACTCCGGTTTGAATTAACGATAAGGCCCAATTGCGATAAAAAATAATAGATGGTTTATTTATAAGTGCGTGGCAAAATACTATTGTTACATTGTAAAAAAATGTTAGTTATCACAATAATAAATTATTACCATTGTTGATTATTACTATTATTGTTCTGTGTTATTACGACGTGTCTACTAAAAAATGAATATCGATCGATGAGC
The DNA here is from genome assembly GCF_005508785.2 of Acyrthosiphon pisum. Taxonomy (NCBI): domain Eukaryota; kingdom Metazoa; phylum Arthropoda; class Insecta; order Hemiptera; family Aphididae; genus Acyrthosiphon; species Acyrthosiphon pisum. Next base: position 19,128 of record NW_021770343.1, on the reverse strand, counting down.
AGCGTTATTATATTCGTCAAGGTAACGTATACGGTATACACAATAGTTATCACTTATCACGATAATAAATTATCACAGAAAGTCTAATAAAACGTTTATAATTTGGGGAAAAAAATGTCATTAAACCAGTTAAGTCTACCGACCGTTTTTTAAGTTATATATTTTTCATCTAAAGAGAAAGGATATCAATTTTTATTTTTTAAACATTCGAACTCGTAATTATGTTCCATAGGTACCTAATTAAATGTATTAGTTATTTTGACATTTATAAAATATTATCTAATACCAGTAATACCTATATAACGTGTATAGTACCTAATTGCAAAGTCAAGTAGGTTTGAACGGATAGAATTGATGATTTATTATTATATAATATGTATAGGACATTTGTTAATATGAATATATACTGCATTTTGTAAACGTTTTGTTAGTTTCTACAATTTATTTTAGCAACTGTTTAAATATTTTAAATGGTTTGCGAAATATGTAGATTGTAGATTATGAACGCAAAATTTTAAATTTGAACTTTTATCTACTTATTAAATTACTTTTTATTGGATTTTACCATACTATAAAAACCAACACCTAATATTTAAATTTTAAGATTAACAATAGGTAGCTGATATAGTGTATTATAATTTTATTTTCGACCAATTTGGAGGTGACTTTACACTTGCCACAAAAATGCATTATATAATATAACATGTATATATTATACTAGGTATATGGATTTTCAATGTTTACAGTCCGTTCACGCGTGTATGGTACATTGGTACAGGAAGTGGACTTTGAAACAATAAATCATCTTGGTTGTTACTCATATTATATTATCATATTATATTCTTATCATTAAACTATTGTTTGGAAAGTAGTCAAGAATCGTTACGATCGCACTGTGCAGGTGCCATTTTAAATGAGTTTTAATAATTTAAATTGAAACCAGAAAGTCCACAGCAGTATACCTACCTAATTAATAATAATATGAAGTGTATACCTAGCGAGTAGCGGCTAGCACTAAGCCGTCAGACCCTAAATTTTGATTATGATAATTGTGCGAGATTAGGTACAATAAAATAACTACTATAGTATCAGATTTTCATTTCTTATAAGTACTTTTGTCTTTTAATATGTAAAAACTGTTGTGTATAACAGTTTACCACATTTCAATAT
>NW_021770343.1:15426-17626 GCF_005508785.2 Acyrthosiphon pisum | reverse complement strand
TAGGCCCATCAGGTTTAACATCCAGTTAATGCCCTAAAAAACCTATAAACATTTCCTAAAAAATATGTCACAAACACAACCGGACAAGTTGGGACTTATGGGTAACTTTTAAAAATTAAATATTTATTTTTAGAAAAGGAAACTGTTTGGGATATAAAAAATATAAAATTATTTGATTATTTTTTTTTAAGTTTTTTTTTTTTGATTTTCTGCAAAACGTGTCTTTTCCGGAAATGATACGTTTTGAAGAAAAATATAGTTATAGTTCTTTTTGTAAGTTTTTTCAAAACGTATTATTTCCATTATTTTAATTTTGTGTAGATTTTATAAAAATATTACAATAATTTTTTTCCATACTTTACATCAAGTTTGAATATGTTTTAGATATACTGGGGAAATATTTATTTATATCAAACTCAATAAAACAATTAAACAGCTTTGTTATTTAAAATTTAGTTTATCAACATACAAGGTTCTTTATGAGATCACACTAAATAGGTATATATTATTGTATATTATCCACCATAAGCTAGGCTCGCTTAGATTGCAACATAGTTTCTAATAGTTCAAATTATTATTTTATAACTTAGGAGTTAGTAAGTAATATTCACGACAAATTAATATAATTACATTTTAAAGTACCTACCTATATTATTTTTATCATGGAAATAATCCGAAATATGGTATTATGAATTTTAATTATTAACAGGATAACACAGATATTAGTAATATCACAAAGAAGCCAAGAACAGCTATCATGAACTTTGGCAGGAAATTACAATCATGTGGATATCCGATATGGATGGGTTTATCATAATATAAATTTTTTATTTTATTTTGATATAATTGTTCTATTTATAATTGTTGGTTTTGTACTAAACAACATCATATTTTTAATACGAATTAATGAAATAATTTTAATTTTAAAGGATTAAACCATTTTGGTATTAATACGTTTTGAATTAAATGTAGTTAATTAATATATCAATAACATGGGTAATAACACGTTTTGATGTAAAATGGAAATAACACGTTATCAATTAAATTATGAATATAGGTACTACGTTTTGGAAAAAATGAAAAGTATGACGTATGATTTAGTACAGGAAATAGCACGTTTTGAAGGAAAGTAGATATAGAACGTTTTGGAAAAAAAATCTATTGGAAGTAACACGTTTTGACAAAAAATGACAGTTTTAATCGATTTGTGGCCATTTTTGCCGTAAGAATCGATGTATAACTAGATTTTATTGAAAATGGAGATAACACGTTTTGCATAGAAACACTTCAATTACGAATCGTAGCTAATAACAGAAATACCTCTCCGTGTTTTGCCTATTACTGCATATTTGACGATTATTAGGTAGGTACATGTTAACGCAAATTTCAACAAAATTGTATATATAATGCATATTATTTTAGTGAAATTAAATTATATACCGATTTCGAAATCTAATAAAGATGTAAAACAATGTTTCGTGAGTAGAAAATTGTAATATAGGTACCTACAACCTACATAATTAAATATGTTCTCGACCACGAGTTTATCGTTTTTCGGGAAATAAAATAACATTTATTTTGTCGCTGTTAACATGAAGTATTAGAACTGTATTGTTCATAATTTTGTTAAGCAACTATTTGTCACTAAACAAATTATTTGTTTTGCTTATCAAATAAACCATTAAAATGTGTGTTTTTTTTTCACTGGGTATAGGTACCTAGGTACTATTATACTATAATATAAAAAGACTTTATACTTAATACTTTACACCTAATATATCAAATTTTTGATCAAATAGGTATTTTTGATTGATCTACAGTCTACACTCTTTACTATATTATAAGGAAATGATAAATCGAATCAAGAAAAATATTTGTTGTAGCATAATACTATATAATGTCTAAGACAAATAAAATCTAAAGTACCTACCTACCTATCTATAAGCATTTAAACATAGAACAACGCGTTGAAGTAAAAATTTGTATAAGCAGTTTTTATATGAAATGTGTTTTTAAAAAAATAACATAATATAGTTCCTAAATTTTAGCATTATTCCATAAAGTTACAAGAAAAATATTGAGTTAAGTTAATGAATTAATGAATAATTGTATTGAATAATGTAAAAAGTTAAACGAAATATTAGCCCCGAGTTCAAAGTCAAAACTAAGTAATTAACTCGTTACTTTCTTTTCAAATTAA
>NW_021770343.1:13548-15326 GCF_005508785.2 Acyrthosiphon pisum | reverse complement strand
ACCGACCTCGGACGTCGAAAACGCGATATTCGCGAAAAAAATCGAACGTCCCGACGCAATTATTTATGCCCGTATATAGCGATACCTACTCGTCGGCGGGACGTCCGCTTTCCGCGACCCCGCTCCGCCACGGGACTCCCCCCGGAGAAAGCGCGGCCGCGCGCCGCCTATAAATTTAGCGGGGAACGCGAATAAGTGGTCGACGGGGAGGGCGGACGCGTCGAAAAGGGCTAAAACTCAAATCTTTGACAAAAAGTACGAAAAACGCGCTCGACGGCGGCGCGCCTATCGCACGCACTCTCGGCCGCGGCGGGCCCGTCGGGAAAAAAGTGCGGCCGCGCGCGGCCCATAAATCTAGCGGGGAAGGCGAATAAGGTATGAACGGGGCCCCCCGAGGCCCCCCGGGGGGGTAAAACTCGATTTTCTTCGAAATTTCTTCGGAATTTGAAAAAAATCGCAAAAAGTGATAAGAGACAGTGATAACGCGGACCGACGGCCGGGAGGCGGCCCGCCGGCGAGACCGAATTTTCTCATTGGTGGGTTCCCTATGTTATCATTTCTGACGGTCGGGTAACCCTCGGAGGGGTAGCGTTTTATAGTATAAGACTAGCTATCAGTCTTCTCGGGAGAAAGTCGATTCCCGAATGGACAATCCGCTTGCGGCGGATCGGATGCAGTGGGAGTGTAAGTCGCTCGTATGCAAGTGGTTGGTCAGGTAGGCAATCCGACTACGTCGGATCGCAGACCCCCCGGGCGTTTATGTCCGGTTCTCGTATGTGTTGAAATCAGAAATTCGGATTCTGAGTTTGAGTGTCTAGCTATCAGTCATCTCGGGTGAAAATCGATTCCCGAACGGAAGCATTGGGAGTGTAGGTCGCTCGTATGCAAGTAGCTAGTCAGGTAGACAATCCGACTACGTCGGATCGCAGACCCCCCGGGCGTGTATGTCCAGTTCTTGAGTGTGTATGTTGAAATCGGAAATTCGGATTCTGAGTTTGAATGTCTAGCTATCAGTCTTCTCGGGAGAAAGTCGATTCCCGAATGGACAATCCGCTTGCGGCGGATCGGATGCAGTGGGAGTGCAAGTCGCTCGTATGCAAGTAGCTAGTCAGGTAGGCAATCCGACTACGTCGGATCGCAGACCATGCACCGGGCGTGTATGTCCGGTTCTTGGGTGTGTATGTTGAAATCGGAAATTCGGATAATGAGTGTCAGTGTCTAGCAATTAGTCATCTCGGGTGAAAGACGATTCCCGAACGGACAATTCGTCTGCGACGGATCGGATGCAGTAGGAGTGTAAGTCGCTCGTATGTAAGTAGCTAGTCAGGTAGGCAATCCGACTACGTCGGATTGCAGACCATGCACCGTGCGTGTATGTCCGGTTCTTGAGTGTGTATGTTGAAATCGGAAATTCGGATTCTGAGTTTGAGTGTCTAGCTATCAGTCATTTCGGGTGAAAGTCGATTCCCGAACGGACAATACGCCTACAGCGAAAAGTGCTCGAAATGTAATAAAACTTATTTAAGTATACAACTTTATGTTCGTTAAGTATAAATATTTTTATGTAAACATACTTTACCCATAATAGTTTTTAACGAATAAAGTAAGTGGTAACTATTCCAAAATTTGAACAATATAAAAATAAATAATAACTGGAACTGTTGTTAAATCACAGGGCTTTGAGTTACTTAAGTACTAATGTAATAAAGTAATAACTAAATAAAAAGTACAGTTTTATATTTAATGTCAATTGTTTAATAAACTATATTGTAAGCATA
>NW_021770343.1:11234-13498 GCF_005508785.2 Acyrthosiphon pisum | reverse complement strand
TATATTAAAAGACCACTTAAGATATACATCGGATACAGAATAATACTGACCGTAATACCAGAAATCTTTGTTATAATAAGTCTTTAAAAAAAATAAACGCTCTCGAAATTCTAATGCTGCAGGCCGACGAGAACGATGAACGTACTCGCTGGCTAGTAATTCACGTAGTCTAGGTGATTTTCAAATTTATCGGTCTTTGTGTTGGAAGGTATGTATTGAGCTCGTTAGCAATTATCAATTAAATCGGACGATACACGTATATCAGACCTGAAAATCCTGGGAGTAAGGAATGCTGAAGAAACGGCTCAAGATAGAGAAGATTGGAGACAATATGTTGTTGCGGCAATGGGCCTTAAAGGCCTGTAAAAAGCCAAAGCAGAAGAAGAAGAAGATACACGTATATCTACACACACAAAAAAACGGCTGTTAAACCAAAAAAAAAAAATTAAATAAATGCCGTAGGTTCTATTCGAGATATTGGAAGGAATAGTTGCATGCATTTTAGACGGTGGTTGTGATGACTACGAAGATGACGACAATCTTATGGTAGTCGTGGAATCTCTTTCATTTCTCATGGTCAGTAATACAGAAAAAATTTTTAAAAAAAAAACATTTTTCTGGCTAAACTTTAGCATTTCTTAATCGCACTTCGCGTATCACTATAGTGGTACGTGGAAAGCTCGTAGGTGGTACGCTAGGAAAATGTTTAGTCACTATAGAAATAAAAAAATTAATTTGTATTGTTAACTAGTTAATTAGTAAAATAACGAGATAAGACAGACTTAGTGCACGTGTATTCAGATATTAATTCTTAATTAAATTTTTCAATGATCATTTATTTTAGCAAATCACATCATAATATAATATGTATTACATCCTTTGATCCTATTGATTAATTGTTTATTAATTGTTCATTTTATATTTATTACAATTTTTAAAGATAAATATTTTTTTTTAATTTTTAAGTTCAGTTAACATAATATATACTACTAATTACCAAAATAATTTATAGTTTTCGTGGTGTAAGATGATTTCTAGACCACTAATAACTGTTTTTAATTTTATTAAGAATCATTCATAAAATGTTTTTGGTAAACATATTTTGTTTCAGATAAATTTGACTAAGTAAGTTACAGAGATGTGTTCAAAATCAGGGTAAGCCAGTACGTTGGCCTACGAGGCCCGTTACACACACGACTTTGTCAGCTCCACAACTTACAAGTAACATATCATCGATTAATTATTTAACAATATTACATTTTTATAGATATTAAATTAGGTAGTTATTATTAATGTTTCATGATAATGTTATAAAACATAAATCACAATGCTTAGATGACATAATAACATAATATTGCTATGCATATGATCTAAGTCGCAATCATTAACAAGTATGGTACAGTTTGAAGCGTAGGCCACGGCCCACCCAGCCAACCAACATTCGCACGCCTCAATAAGTTAGTTTTTAAGCGTCCGTATAACTTTTAATTTAACCGAGTCAAAAAAATTAGGATTGCTACTAATTTTTAATTTTTTAAAATGTTTTCTCTCAACTTAATTTACCTCAATTCAAAATTATCATCGACTTCCTCACGATTTCAGTTTCTGCAGCAGACCTTGAACGACGGTCGTTCAGTCATATATACCTATAGATACCTGCAGGTCAGGTAATTTATATTAATTTCTAAAGTAAGGCCGCTTATTCGACGGTAGTCGATAATAATAAAATATTTAATAAATTGGTCTAACAATATTTAAGATTTTGACTCAAAAAGTGTAGAACACCTATTCAGATTTAGTTAACTTACAATTTAACTTTTTATTTTATGGATAACTTCTGTAGTATTAACGATAAAACTCTCAAAATTAAATATTAGTTACAGCTGGTTATGATTAATGTTTTAACGTTTTAATTTTTAAATTTCTGATGTTATCTTTTGAGATATCAATCTTTTTAAGATGCTATCAAAGTTACACAACGTAGTGGGCAACTTTGATACCTATATTTCTTAATGTGATATCAGAGTAACCCCATTTTATGAAAAAAACATTTAATCATCATGGTACTCTAGTGAATAAAAATATATAGGTATCGAAGTTACCCCGCGAAATCAAAGTTACCCCATTCTACTTGAAAATTCTTAAGTATAATATTATTATATTATTATATACAAATATGATAATATTCAAATAATATTATAATTCAACTTGTATAGGCTAAACGAGTGAAGTTAACGGCGACCGATTAAAATACCTCCGGGAAA
>NW_021770343.1:5442-11184 GCF_005508785.2 Acyrthosiphon pisum | reverse complement strand
ATTATAATGACCTAGGGCCCATAGTCGCAATTTCAACTTTTAACTTGGGAAGGCTGAATATATTAAAGGCAAGCAGACCATTGCAATATAGCATTTTTAAATTGTATGTTTTATGTTTTTTTTTTTGGGGGGGGGGGGGCTTAGCCCCACAAGCCCACCTTAATTTGCGCCTAGGTCCTAGGCCCTACATCGTTACGATCAGTAGATATGATTTTATTCATTTTCTATAGTAATATGCATCTTCTCATTTATGTTACAGAGAAATGTTTTTAAGGGCCCACCAAACTGAAAAAAAAAACTTAAGTACTTTAAATTACATACACCTATTTGACGAATTTATTTTATATAACAAAAAAAATGCATAAAACCGAGGGGCCCCATCGACATAAACATAAATATTCCACAGGGAAAAATCCCTTTTTTGGGATTATCCGCCCCTGGAAATCCCTATGCGCAAGCTTATATGATATTTTAATATATCATTAGAATCTATATTCTATACTATAAAAGCAAGTCCCAATTTTCTGTAAACCATACATATCCACACCGTTCAACGTATATCGTCATCGACAGTCTGCTGACGGTTTTATTACCACTTTTGTTAGTAAAAAATAAGTGTTAAGTTCTTGAAAAATTAAAAAACAATGCCCACCTACTTACGTATAATTGCATGGGGTATTTCGTGTATTCCCGAGACCGACCGCGATAGTATATTTAGAACCTGTGAGTTTCAAGTTACTTAATAAGTATGCAACTTGACCTTTTTTCTTTTGTGTGCGTTGTATCGGCGTGTAAATATGAATTGTTCCGAGAAGATAAATTCAATAATCTAAATATATCGCTATACTTCTATATTCATATTACAATATCATAGTTGAATAATTGACATTTATAAATCTTATAGATATATATATATATATGTGAAAATGGAATCTTTGTGTCGAATGTCCTCTGAAACTACTCATCCGATTTTCTTGATTTTTTTTTTAATGAAAGAGTAAATCGCAGGCCAGACACAGCTAGTGTTGTATGATTTGTTTCAACTTTACTAGTTTACCAACGTATCCGTATAACTCTTCACTGTCGTACTTTCGTCATTAACTGCAACCAGATCAATTATTAGTACCATCTCATGTATGAACCGAAGAACTTTTCGGAGATTCAGTAACAAACAAATTAAAGACGTACGGACTAGAAATGCGGTTATTGCGTTCTGCATCTTTGCGTAAATAAACTTTACTAACGAAAATGAAATTCTAGCGAAAATGTTAACCCAATGTTACAGACAATACGACGTATACAAATTTACGCATCACTGAGTTTAGGGCCTCTTATATTATTATTCATATTACAATAAATTTAACTCCCCAAACAGATTATTATTATTTAGTCTATTACTATATTATTATTAAAAGGATTTCAGCGCACTATTTGTTTTTCTCTCTGGCCCACACTCAACATAGACAAAACGCATTAACGCAGAATCATTTTTTCTGTACTTTTTAAGTAATCTTAGAGTCATTTCAACTATTACAAAAAAGATTGAGAATAATATTTTCGAGGGAATGACATATCGATTTTATATTTTATCATTATTAGACTCTATATTCGACTTTCAAAATAAACCTAAAGTTGTTGTAAATTGAAATTATGATTAAATTGTTCTGAGACAATATTTTGACAAATCGATATGTCATTCTCTAAAAAATATTATTCTCCAACTTTTTTGTAATGGGTGATTTTACTCTAAGATTACTTAATAACATATAATAAAGCCGGCCAAGTTCGAGTCGGACTCACGCACGAAGGGTTTCGTACCATAACTCAATATTCAATATTTTCATCTCTTGAATAGAAACTTTATGAAATGTATTTTGCATTTAAATGTATGTAGGTAAATAACAAATATAAGAATACTATGCATAGATATGTATTTTATTGATAAAACTAACTATAATATACTATACTTCTCATATTAATTAACATTATTTTCATGTTTTTTCAACTGGCCATTTAGCTTCCAGGCCTCCGGGATTTTTTCTGGTATCCCTGTGGGTCACTCCGCACCTGCCTGTTGGATGGGAGCTCAACTTAAATATTTATTTTATTCTGTTTTGGTATTTTTAAGTAAACGTTTTTATTAAATGTATTAATATATTTTTATTTACTACTAAATAATTACAAAATAAACAAAATTTAAAAGATAAATGGTTTGTGTGTGCCCGTGGCAACGACTTAAAACGATTCACTATAATTCTGTATTGAAATTTATAGAACGAATCATTTTATACGACATCACTCATGGCAACCATTTATAAACAAAAATTTCGATCTGAAATCTCAAAATTCCCGTTTTAGCACCTAATGGGGGTTGCTCCTCTCCCTTTCTTTTAGTATTTGTTGTTATAACATCAACGGAAATACATAATCTGTGAAAATTTCAACTTTCTAACTTTCATGGTTCATGAGATACAGCCTGGTGACAGACAGACGGATGGACAGCCGAGCGAAAGTAATAGGCTTCCGTAGGGAAACGTACGGAACCCTAAAAAATGATTCTGCATAAATGCGTTTTGTCTATGTTTCGCGTGGGCCAGAGAGAGAAAACATATAGTGCGCTGACATCCACTTAAGAACGAGCGTGGGATATTATTATTATTATTATTTATACCAACAACAACTTTATTATGACATAACGTCTTCCCACCGACCCCCTCACACAGCAGTGTTTGTGCACTTGACCAGCGGCTGCCATTGTTATCGTCGTCGTTGTTGAAGTCAGTACTGCACATAGGCGCAATTTTGGTTAAATTTATGGGGGTGCTAGATTTATGTCGACTAAAGTGATCAGTGGGGGCCTTGCTCCCTGCATCCCCTCCATTCATACAACTGTATATACACCTTTGCATTAATCTTATATAAATAATTATACCTATAGTCCTATAACATAATACACTTTAATCTATATTAATATTCTGATAGGTATCTATGTATTACTATTGTTATTATTATGAAAATGATAAGGTCTGAGAAATAAATGTATTCAAATAGTAAATACACGTGGCATAATATTATAGTCGACAAAAATTTGATGTTGCCATCAAAAATTTGGGTGTGCTTAGCCCCCCCCCCAAATTGCGCACATGGACTGCATTTTGTCATCTCATTACTTATTATATAATAATTACATCTTACGACGACACTGACCGCCACCATCATCATCATTCACCACCGCCGACAACAGCAAAAGCTCCAGCGCCGATCGACGACGGTGCGTTACTCTTTTCATGACCGCCGGCTGTAATGTCATACGTAGATACGTGCCACGTCTCCGACGTTTATGATCACGTGGTCGACACGCACATTGAAGATTTTTACGTTGGTTTCAATACCGTCAGTTCCACAACAACGATGGGCTAAGCTCATCACATGGGCCCGCGGTGGGCGAAAACACTAAACAACCGCTCGTCCACTTCTACGGCCATCAGTTGTCGTCGTAATCTATATAAATTCCCTTATCATACCCCGTCGCTTGCTTTTTTCCTTATTAATAGAAAATGTAACTGATCAATATTGCCTTGAGTTCGCAAGCCGTAGGTCACATGACAATGAACGTATTCAAATGTCATTATTAAAATAAATACCACGAAAAAAAGATTTACGCTTAGACGGCGTACGGGTCACAGATCGCCTTGCTCTGGCGCCGACACCGAGGTATTCTGCTTTTCTACATAGCAAAAGCTAACAAAATATTATTATTATTCATGCCATTTCCACTGCCTGCGATCGCCACATTATTGCAATGATCTTACACTATCTTTTGATTAAAAGACATGCCTTCGGTATTATTTCCTCTTATTGTTCCTGCTATGAGCCCCAAAATGTATTATTTCCCCTTGACCATGCCCAATAAAATTTTATATTATTCATCCTCGTGGTGATCAAAAGATTATTATTTTATTATTCACCGTGTGAAACCATTGCATTAATATAAATTTTAAATTACATGTTATTATTATTTGTCCACCAGTCATGTGCCATACAAAATTATTAATTATAAATCGTCATTTTGAATTGTATTTCACTATAAATAATCACTTTTTGTCAAATGTAAAATATAAAACCATAATTACATTACAACTTTCTCTTATAATTATTTAAATCTATTACTTAAAGTATCACCCATATTTTTCTTTCATAAGCTATTATTTTATTAGTACCAGTTAATTCACTGTAACTAAATGTGTATAATAAAACCTACAAATCCCACATACCTGGCCTAAGGACTTACACGTGGTGCGGCTTGTAGGTCATAAGTTAAGCGTTTCCCTTGACTTGTGGGTGGTTTTCAGGTTACAAAAAACCTGGGAGCTCACAATATTAACACTGACGAAATATGATTATTCAACACAGGCAGTCATTTAAATTTAAGTTTAATATTTCAAAATGTATTATTTGGTAGAAAATGTTTACAATACCTAAAAATTACAAACTATTGGCCGATAATAATAATCTAATATACAAGTAATCTGTAATCATCATAACCTATTAATATGTATATCTTTTTTTTTTTTTTTTTTGGTGGATAAAGATTTTTCGTTAAAATAAATTAATAATGTTAAAAATTATAATGATTAAATCGTAATGTGGGTTAAACACAAGCAAATAATATGCATTTTATAATTTTGTTGTGACCACAATTTCAACAATTTGTGAAGATATTTGGCCTTTTCACCATTAATATATATTATATGTATATGGTATAGTCAGAATCACATCTGCTGTTTTAATACATATGATGGACCTATACAAAAAGAAGACATTTGACGTTACCCTAGATGAACACAAAGACTATTATCTAGTAAAAGCATCGTTGTTGGCTATCTAGAGGATGATATTATGTAGTTTTTTAATACCAAAATAAATTTTTAATATTAAAAAAATACCAAAACTCAATATACTTTTAATTATTTATATACCATTTTTCTAATGTTTCTTAAAAGGGCACATGTGAAGCAGCAACATTAAACTTGTACAAACTTGAATTAAATATTTTTAGTATCAAAATGTTGTATAAATACTGAGTACCAGGCACATAATGCACATAAAAAAATAATTTATGTAGTTACCATATTTTGGAAGTTATACAGTTTATAATAATTTTCAGAAACATTATAACAAAAAGCGATTCATTTACAATATTACACAAACCTTATCTCAACCTGGTCCAAAAACTGGATTATCCAAATCAACAAGAGTAAATCAACCCGAGTCACCTTCTCCATCCACCGTAATTAATGTCCAATAATAAAATTAAATACTATAATGATTTCAATATATAATAAAACAAAATACCTCAGAATTATTCTAGTCAAACATCTAACATGGGGCCTTTTCTTAAAAGTAAAAGAAAAGTTTTAAGCAGAAAACTCCATGTTTAAGTCCTTTCCTAATATCTAAACTTAATCTCAAATCCAAACTACTTGGAACTAATTATCCAGAAGAATCCCTAAACTTAACAAAACTTTGTCTGAATTCTTTCAGATTATCAAGGTTCTTCTGTTAGATACATTAATCTATTATACAATTGAAACATTTCAATTCTTTGTTTTACCTTCTGAATGTTGTGAACTTCTATCAAAATGTATGCATTTTCCCCAAATCTTTTTATTTGTTTCCTTAAGTTCTGAAAAAAAAATTGTTTGGTAATTACATACCTATGTAAAACTTTAATTATTAGTG
>NW_021770343.1:0-5392 GCF_005508785.2 Acyrthosiphon pisum | reverse complement strand
TAATCTATATCTATGTCTATACAAATTTAAAATTAATTCCTTCACAGCAAAAATTAAATATTTAAATACTTATACCGAATAACAATATTATTATTATTATTAATATTACTAGGTATGATAAGTACAATAATAAATATTGTAACTAGGCTGTACAAGTCAAGACATGGTGGTTGTTAAATATTATTATATGCTTGTGCCTGATTAGTAGGTTGGGTTAGGTTGGACGTCCCGCGGTCGGCTTTTATTTGTTTATTTTATTATATATAGTAATTATGTAGTCTTTGTGCAAGACGTTTTGAAAAGGGATACCCGACGAATAGAAACTAAATAAATTTTATTCAATAAATTATTGTTGTTTTTATATTGTTATGTTGACTAAAAGCGTCATTTATATTAAGTCAGTCATAAAATATTGAACTAAGTTTTAATTATTTTTTTAAAATAAATTGTTTTACACAAACGTAATTATTGCCTCCTATCCAACCTAAGAAAACCCTGAACTCGCAATTTAATACGCGTAATAATCGACACTCGTTCGTTCTTGTGGAGCTACTAATTACTATATTACGTATGTCACGAAGATGATTTCGTCATCAAATAAAAAATTCGGTGTTCACATTCTGCATATTTAAATACTGTATCGAAATTGTATCACTACGTACCTTTGGCTCTTCGAACCCGAACATGTCCAAGATTCCGATGGACCCATCCGTGGCGTGCCTAGCGATGTTTACGGCGTTGTTGAGCGCAGCCATCGACTTGCTCGACTTGGAACCGGCCGTGCCGATGGTGGACGCGTGCTGACTGGCCACCTCAGCCTGGTTATGAACCGAATCGTTGGAGTCGCTACTCAACGTGCCCAACGTCGAACCCAGTCGTTTCAGACTGTTCGCCCGGCGCACGATGGTCGCCACGGTCCTGCAGTACAACGCCTTGGCCAGAGAGTCTCTTATCGAATTGGCCTGTGGAGCGAGCAAAAAATATTTGCATAAGTCAAAAGGCAGTATTTTGAAGTTTTAAGATTAAATTAGGTAGCTTTTCTTATTTTTCTACTACACATCATATGTAATTTGCAACAAAACATAAAAAATAATCAACGATCTGTGCCTATATACAATTTAAAAAGTTATTGTCTATATACACCGATTTATACCTATTCGATTTGAAAAACCTATAAGACTCGTTACCTGATAAAATTCAGTAACAAATCTAAATCCGTGTATACAATTTAAATAGTATCGTTTCATGTAACGTCATAATGACGTATACTGAATTATAATGAATAAAACGATATCATTCGACGAATTATTTCGATGGACTTACTATGTTAGCATCGCAGGTGGTTTTTATCAGTTGGGTATTCCCCCGAGTAGTTTCGGAATGTGTCCTGGTAGTGATGCCACGGAAGAGCGACGAGAACGTGATGCCCAGTAGCCGGGCCACCGACGCCAATTCAGTCTCACCTTTGGCCACCACCTCGCCAGACCCGTTGTCCGCGAAGTTGACGTTGCCTAAAAGCAGTACCGCAGCCAGAACCCTCACTACGTCCATGAACGGAATGCCGAGGAGACCTTTACGAACGAAAAACATGCCATATTATAACATTATGATGAGTATGGTTAACATGGTTTGGCTTTTGTTATTATACGTTGTATACGCATGGATACGTGGTTATTAATTATTATGAGCAGTGGATACATACCTAGGCACGACTTCCACGACTGAAATCTAATCGCGTCCTCGGCTTCGTCCTGTCTGGTGTCGCCCTGCATCAGGTACTGGAGGTTAGTCGGTGAATATCCTTCCAAGTTTAATTTCACTGAAAGGTTAGAAAATAAACGATGGTTTAGTACAATATGAATATTATTCTTTAACTGGCTGCGAAGGTATTAATGACATATTAATAGGTATATTATATCATAATATACGAGAACCTTCGTATAATATGACCCACCTCTTTCTTCCTGAGATAGGCCAGCCAACATCTGGTAAAATATATGATAGTTCTTTTCGTTTGGCAGCGGATGTACTACTCGGGTTTGGTCCAAGAAATAACAGTGTATCTTAGTCCTGTACAGAGCACCGTCGGTCACCTGTACTTCGATAAAATGACCCTGAAAAAAATGTCACAGATGATCGTTAGGTATATAAAATGGTTTTTGAACGAACTTTTTGCCCCACAAATTTAAACACCATAATATGTGGCAGTAGTACATTGATCATTAAATACAATACAAGTGTTGAAGTAGTTAGAAATTAGGTCTTTATATATACTTAACAATTTAAAAAATCATCGAACAAATTAAAGCGTGAAAATTAGTGAACGTACACTAAAAATCATCTGATCACATACGCATATATTATTATATTTATCATCACTTACGATTCGACTGGATTCCGAGTTTGAAGACGTCTTGGCGGATCCTAATGACCTAAGAACTGTGAACGCGGCGGCCAAATGTTTGAAAGCATCCGTTTCGGGTCCACCTCCGGCCACGTCGAACAACTGTCTCAACAGCAACATCGAAGCGTATGTCTTACCGGAACCACTAACACCTTAAAACAAAAGTCCCGTCGTCACAATAACGTTATAAAAATATATTTCCGTGTACAATAGGTACGTGTGTGATATTTATATTTTTATCGTATAGGCAGGTACTCAAAGGTTCAGTGGAAATACAAGTGACGTGCTCTTGAGCGGAGTCGATAAGTTTATAATAACGCGCGCACGGAAAAAAATAATTTGGTTATAGTAAATAGTTGGAAATATTTTGGTTGGCCTAACAATACACAAGATTACACCAACTAAGACTTTACGTTGAGAATACTAAAAGTAAATAGTTGGAATTTTTGGCATTTTCAATATAATTAACGGTAATTGCAACTACATTTTATAGTTCCTAAAATATTTAACCATAATGAATGGTTCGATTGACAATAAAATAATGTTATTACTTATTTCAACCACAACTATATGGTTAAAAATATTGAAATTGATAAAAATAGTTTTAAATATAAAATTGATTATAAAAATCCTATGGGTAAATCCCATCTCGTGTCATCAATACATGGGTGGGTGGTGACGGGGTGAAACAATTATTATTATGTTGCGACTTGCGAAACTGGATACTAAATACTAATACAGAAATACACAAAATTACTGTTATGTTTTAGTCGTTGTAGAATCCAGCTGCGTAGTCACCAGTCTGTACACACCGCTATTATATTAGTAGGTTGTAAAAATTAAATTGTATAAGTTGTAAGTACGTATGTTTTTACGACACTAGTCGAACTAGGTTTTAGTATTGTCAGTGTCTTAACTTTTTACGCCCTAAATATGAGTGATTTGTTTGTGTATAACATATTGAATGAACTTAACATTTCTGAACACATCATTCAAAATTTCAAAGGTAAGTTGCTATATTATATTATTTTGAAATATTATAGATTAATTAATTTTAAACCTTGATACCTAATTCTCATTTACCACTTATATAGCCACATTTAACAGATGTATTAAGTCATGTATTATTTATGTAGTAAGAAAAGCGATTTTACTTATTTTCTTATTCATGAAAACTAACAGTTATTACTTCTTATCATTATTGTTTTACTATATATGTAAATATTTTTGACATTCAAACTTAGGTATATAGAGTATATATTTTGGTACATAGGCGTGCGCAGCTCGTTGTGGGCCAATGATACTTGAAACAAATTATTTGTTGCACGCCTATGATTTGTTATTATATTATTCTATACACTATAGTACTATACGGTATATAAGCAATAGGTATAGCCTATACCTTATATAATAATTAATATGTTTAAACACTTTAGTATTTAATAAATAATTTCAAATACCCATATAATATTTATTTAAGAAGACTCTACACTCATATGCGTTGTCTCCATCTTCAAACGCATAAAATAGAAAAATTGTATATTCTGAATAATCCGTTGAACTCAAACATTGAATAAGCCATTAACTCATATAAAAAAAAACAAAAGTATGAGATTCACTAGATTATATTCTTGATTTTAAATTTGATAATACCTAGGTCAATTCAATGTAATATTAAACATAAAAGAGTTAAATGGATTATACAGCATGTACAATTTGTTATTTTATGTGTCTGCAAGATAGATAAAATGTATGCGGCTATAGCATCCTCTTAAATGTAGGAACCAGTTTTAATTTAAAGAAACAAAAAGTACCTAGGTACCAACACCTACTTTATGTCCTAATCTATGTCATGTATTATGATAGGTACTCATTGTACATTATAGTTTTATTAGGTATAAATATTTTCCTAGATATTAATTTGAATTAATTTTTATTGAAATTTTATTAGATAATGAAATTGATGAATGCGCTTTTAGAAGTTTAACTGAGTCTATGGTTCGTGAAATTGTTTTACCAATAGGACCTCGATCAAAAATTTTTAAAAAAATAGAAGATTTGAAAATTTCTTCAAACTTGGTAAGTTTGTATTCTATACTGTTATGATTTTTATTATAATTTTTAGGTATTATATTACTAAACTTGTGTAATCAAATATGATTGTGGGGTTAGTATTTTCACTATTTTTACAAGATTCAAAAAGAATACCTAAGTAAAAAACATTGGTAAGTTGAAATTAATTAACATTCCCTCTCAAGAAAGGGAACATACTTTACCCTTAGTAAGTCGAAAAAAATGTATTTCCCTTTGAATTTCAACTTATGTATTGAGGTTCCACTGTATTACACTCTATGATACAAACATTTTATACTAAATTGGGTATTAGGTAGGTATAGGTAATAAAATATTATCCATATTAGGTCACTATCAATGTTTTTGATTTTTAAATGCATTAAAGGAAATGTTATTATTAAATTAATAACTATTAACTTAGGTTTAGGTTTTAAATAATATATTTTTGTCCCTAGGTTATAGTTTTCCTTGTAAAATGTAGACATCATTGATGCAAATCGTTCAATAATTTTAGCTTTCCTTTTTGGAAATCATTTTTCAAAATTTAGATAATTTTTATTATTATATTATTATCTACCAACAATTTGCATTTGTTAATACACTTTGGTTTATTATTTTATTTTCTACAGGATTCTGAAACAAGTACTGCAGATTATAATGTGTTTGGTAGTGGTAATTTGCAACAGGTTCAGCATATTTTGAGCAATGATGAATTAGAATGTATGTTATATTTTGTTTTGATCTGTACCCACCAGATTTTAATACAATACCGAGTACAATACTAAATTATAAAACAATAAAATAATTTAGAGGTGAACGATACTTAGGCTGGATTCCTCTTTTCTTCTATTCTTATGCGTAGTATAAAATCACCAAAATCATAAAAAGTTGTTTCATAACTTCATTATTTTTTCA
>NW_021770342.1:21791-22342 GCF_005508785.2 Acyrthosiphon pisum | reverse complement strand
ATTGCAATCTGAATTTAAATACCAATACCCCGAATCTCGTGATTATCTTAAATAATAATTAAAAATATTGGACACGTACCTACTATCATAGGTACCTAAAAATATAGACTATCGGACTTTTCAATTATCGTCCACATTGAAAGATATATGGGTAGGGACTAGGGAGTAGGGAATCCTCAATAATGAAACTATAAACTTATAAATACTAAAACTAGAACTAAACAAATATGGTAAAAAAAAAGTGTCCACTGTAATTATAATTTATATATTTCTAGTATAACTACAGTGAACTTCCCTACAACGAACTTTCATTCAACAAAATGTTCTGTTTGACTAAATATTTTAGAGATCCAAATGTATTTACTTCTATTTTACGAAATTCTCCATAATATGAATTTTTGTTGTTGCTCATATGAGTCCACGAGACTTTTTAATATGGATGTTTCACTGTACATATTATATAACTATGAAAAAAAACTTAATTTGATTTTTAAATTATTATAATTATAGATATGAATATAATGCAGTAAATAATTTTGTTTAATGCGTTT
>NW_021770342.1:18583-20067 GCF_005508785.2 Acyrthosiphon pisum | reverse complement strand
TACACAGACACAAAAAAAATAAAAAACACACATCATTGTAAAATCAATACATTCATCGTTCCACTCAGAATCTAAAAACAGAATATCTAATGAAATTAGAAATAACTACAACCACCGGGAATAAAAATAACTAAAAATAATTAAATCATAAATGATACTTACCAATAGATGTCGAATAGATATAATATTGTGTGACGGAAGAGTTGTGTACAACAATCTGGGTTCTGATTTTAAATATTTCAATTTATCAGTGCCTTGCACCCGAATTAACCAAAACCCGAATAAAAAATTCTGGTTAAACCGAAACCCGTTATATTTTTAATTTTACAATCTTCATTTGATATATAATTTTGTATAATATATTTTATGTAGTTGGTGCGATCTTGTAGCCAATTATATAATAATGGTTTAATAATAACAATATTTGGCTATTTTACAATCAATTGGTGGTAAATAATAAAAAGGTGGGTGGCAAGTGTATCGCTATAATAGATGGTGTTAAATTCACTGATACCTATAATATCAATGTATAGTGTATACGAAAAACAATTCTGAGCGAAGACGGTCAGACAACCTATGATATTTTAAGTACCTATATTTGATGATATTATAAATAAATTTACCTATTTACGTGGAACCTTGTTTAAAATTTTCAATCCTTAGCTATACTAGTTGAACGTTTTATAATTTTTTTAATTTTAATTTTGATATATTTTGTCAAAAATTAAACATTCAATGCTTATAAAAAAAAAATAGGTCACTGTATTTTTAATATTTTTTCAACTTTTATTGTAAGTATATATCAGGAGCCTTATATTAAATGTTCACGCTTTTTACCTATGCAATTAAGACATTAAAAGAAAAAAAAACTAAAATATTTAAAATTTAAACTGTCCGTAAACAACTTAAAATAAATCGAAAAGAAAGTATAGGAAATGATGAAAAAAAGCATCAGGTTTAAATTTCAAGAATTTACAGTTATTCGTTACTGTAATAATCTGTTACTGTTTCACTCATATTAAAATATAGTACGTAAATATAAATTTGAAAATATAGTTAATATATTATTATATTATACTGTGTTAAGGTTTTGGAGGTCTGGAAATTATTTACGATTTGTCGAAAAAAGTTGGTCTAGTTGCGCCTGTGCTCACACCATTAATTTATTAATATTACAAGTTACACAACGACATGGTCAAAGGCCGAATGCATAATAAGTTGCCTATAGAATGTTCCTTAAAATCTATTAGTCACGCAGCATCCTTAAACACAAATGGATGGTCGCAGGAAAGAATTGTATAGAACCGTATATAAAATTGCGTATATCTATGCTTTTCTGCAATTATTTTCACTTTAGTACTTTCTTATATTTTGTTAAGCATAGAAGTATTTTTTATAAGTAAAATTTAAAGGAAAATAGTTTAATACGTATAATATAATCGCCATTTAAAACAGTAATATAATAAGGAAATCCTTACTAAACA
>NW_021770342.1:11444-18533 GCF_005508785.2 Acyrthosiphon pisum | reverse complement strand
TTCCCGGCGCTTTTGAAAACCACTGGGAAATTTAAATTTTGACCTTCCCAATGCACCAACGATATTCACTTTCTGATCGAACAAGATACTGAAGTTGAAAATCGTACCATTATTTCGACTACTTATCGTGTACACAGACACAAAAAAAATAAAAAAATAAAATAAAAAAAAATAAAAAAATAAAAAACACACATCATTGTAAAATCAATACATTCATCGTTCCACTCAGAATCTAAAACTAAAATATTTAAAATTTAAACTGTCCGTAAACAACTTAAAATAAATCAAAAAGAAAGTATAGGAAATGATAAAAAAAAGCAGGTTTAAATTTCAAGAATTTACAGTTATTTGTTATTGTAATAATCTGTTACTGTTTCACTCATATTAAAATATAGTACGTAATTAATGTAAATTTGAAAATATAGTTAATATATTATTATATTACACTGTGTTAAGGTTTTGGAGGTCTAGAAATTATTTACGATTTGTCGAAAAAAGTTGGTCTAGTTGCGCCTGTGCTCACACCATTAATTTATTAATAATTACAAGTTACACAACGACATGGCCAATGGCCGAATGCATAATAAGTTGCCTATAGAATGTTCCTTAAAATCTATTAGTCACGCGGCATCCTTAAACACAAATGGATGGTCGCAGGAAAAAATTGTATAGAACCGTATATAAAATTGCGTATATCTATGCTTTTCTGCAATTATTTTCACTTTAGTACTTTCTTATATTTTGTTAAGCATAGAAGTATTTTTATAAGTAAAATTTAAAGTAAAATAGTTTAATTTATAGGATATTATGATCACCATATAAAATTTAATAATACACAATTCATAATATAACTAATGACACATTATTTTTCACCATTAACCTAATTTAAAGGAAAATAGTTTAATACGTATAATATAATCGCCATTTAAACAGTAATATAATAAGGAAATCCTTACTAAACAGTACAAGTAATGTTTTAATTGTCCATTCATCTGATGATCATTATCACTGTAAGAAGAAATTTAATTTATTTTTATTATTTTGTCAAACATAGGTTAATTATTATTATTTGTATTGTAAATTGTATATTATTACATTTTAAATGACTACCATAATATTAGTATCATAATATTATTAATGTATTAAACTGTTTCTTTAATACCGCATTACACCAGTAGGAAATATACCGTATAGAATTTTGCAATATCTTAAATAATCGAATTTTGAACACAGGTTATTAAATTATAGTATAATATTATGATCAATTTTTAAATGGCTCAATAATTTCAGAAAACATTTTTAGAGTAAAATAATGTAATTACAATTACATCAATAAATAATTTCTTAAATATAAAATTAATTTTCTGATAATATTGACTAATTTTTTTTATATTTACAACCAGAATAAAATTATTTTATACCATATGTATAATACCTCGTATAATATAATTTTATATCACGGTACATAGTGTAATAGAAGCTCACATCTCTACTCCTATTCAGTGACTCCGAGGCACAGACCAGTATTATTTTAGATGAGTCTCTTATTTAATTTGCTTAAATTGAGCTAGTAAATTAATACAAACAAAATAATAGTGTGCATGCAAATATTGATAGTGAGAGTGAATAAAAATTTACAAAAAAAAAAAAAAAACTGAAAAAATGCAGAAATTATATTTAATATTTATTGTGTTTTTCGGTTTTCCTATAATTTGAGTTACATTTTCAATTAAATTTGTTTTGTAATTTATTCATAGCTTACAATAAATGTATATTAATTTTTTGCCATTCACACATGTTATGCGAGAAATTTTTCTCAAAATTAAAGATTATAAACATACAACTAGGTACAATTAATCATAAAGATAGAACATTAATGATAATGGCTGCAGAAAAATATGCTGAAAATTGAAAAAAATTGATTGACAATATTATATTTAATTTTTTTAAAAGGATTTATAAATACCTATTTATTACTTATTTACTTATATAAAAAATTTAAATATGAAATTTAACCAATAACAATTATTTACTTCTGTTTATTTAACTTTATGTATATATCGTATAAAATGTAAAATAAAAATTATACCTAATATTATTATTTATTATTTGTTTGTTATTTAAAAGTTTAAAAGTTTTTCTCCTGGTAATGATCTCCTAAACTTATGTTAGGTACAGGATTTTATTTTATTTTTTGGTATTTTAACAAAAAATAATATGAAGATATTTACAACAATTTACAAATAGTTATAATACAATAGAAATAATTATGATTAAAACCATTAATATAATTGTATATATTAGACACTATTATTTATTAAACTTAAATATACATATTGTAATTATTTTACTATTTTCTTTTTTCATTAAATAAAAACCCACGGTAGCATAAACCATTGGGATTCAAAGTTTGTAATTATTGATTGAATTTAACTAAATAGCTTTTCTTACTAAACTAAAGGTGGCAAAAAGAAAGTGGTAAACAAGTGTTTTTGAAAAGGCCTTTGAAAAATTTTCCTCCTAGGCCCTATAGATCCCAGGCTGATACTGCTCCTATATAACAAAATATAATATAATATTATGTATTATAATTAAAATAATTGATTTAGATAATGCTAATGATTTTATCTATGTTATTACTTATCTATTTTTGTTTTAATTGCATAAAAGGAGCCAGCATAGACAATTTTATAAATGGACCAAAAAATTCTTTGATGCAAAGATCCTGGAATACCTGCAACAAATTAAAATGAAAATTAAATTATGCAAAAAAGAAATTTATACTAAAATTTAAATAAAGATTATTTATACGTTATCAGTGACAAATATCTTTAACAATGTAAGTAGGTACAGGGTTTTATATTTTGTAGTTTTTAGTTTAAATAAAATAAAAAACAATATAACAGTTATTTTTTCAATATTTACTAATATTTTTTTAAATTATCATGTAATTATATAATAAATTATTATAGGTACCTATTATAATATTACATTATTATTTTAACTATGTCTAGTACCATTAAAAATGCTCAAGACATTATATTCATTGTACATTAGATCTTTGCATATTTTATACAAATATTAAATTTCTTCAATGTTACGTTTATTTAAAATTGGATTTTTCAGCGTTGTAATCATTGACCAAGCCTGCATGATATAGTTAAGTGACTTCGTTTGAAGATAAACTTAGAGCGCTGTAGATACATAAAATATATTTAAAATAAGTGAAGCCATTTGAAAATGTTTCAAATAAAATGTTAACAATGCCCATGAACATAGCAGAGTTGTTAAATTTTTCTCGTATTATCTCGATTAGAAATTGGAGGAATGTTAAAAATGTACTGGTTAATTACAAAAATGAATTATGGATAATGGTATTAGTTTCAAAAATTGAAAAGTGTGACTAGTAATTTTTAGTAATTCAGGTCAACGTGCGTGATGTGTAAAAATACTATAGGAGCCTATATTTTTCCAAACTATCATTTCTATGTTATTTTACTATCGTATTGAAGTATGTTGTACTGTCGTGCAGCGTTCAGTAAATTTGGTATTGACATGTGAAGTAATGGAACATGAAGTAGGTTTATAGTATCAGTGATTTTTATTTATTTAAAATATTGTATGGTCATGTAGACCATCGTTAGAAACAAGTTGGTCACACACTCAATATACCCTGAGTTAACACATTTGTATGCTGTATTGGAATTTCCTATCCGCTACATACATGCATATACAACACAGTATGCTTGAAAATATACATGCATTCTTCGTTGGTCTGTTGCCTATCTGGTACTACTAATTTAGTTATTTCAATTCAGTGTGTTTTTGTTCTTATAATATTTTATATTATCAAATTATTTACCGAGGATTAATGTATTTTGGTTAAAAAAAGGTTAGGGGCCTGAGCAGCATGGTTAGTCAAAATGGAATATGGCTCCTAGCGAAACTATATACTTATACATCGATAGAAGATTTTGTTTTTAAATTTATATTTAAATCAAAAAGTGTTATCTAATAAACCAAATAGTTATTGAAAACAAAAAGTGTTATCGGAAATAAGTATATGTAAATATACAATAGTTATCGTGCAACTTTATTGTTGTCATTTATAAAAATTGTCGCATTTCACACACGGAGCGTCGATACCACTAATTACGAATAAAGGTACATACCCTAGAAGACCAGATTAGATACCTATAATCAATAATGCACAAAAGAAAAGCAAATTGTTAAAATTAAGTTAGAACAAATCAATTGATTTGGAATCAATATGTTCTAACGATAAAACATTTGGTTTTTAAAAAATAGAATTGGGAACAAAAGTTTTATCAATAGAATCTTTTGTTTTCAAACTAGAAATTTTAAAGTTATTTAATATTTTGAGTACTTAAAAGGATTTATTTTTGCAATACCTATTATTAAATTGATAGAATAGAAGTTTGTGGATTTTTTGATGCCAAATAATTCAAAATTGCTTGGGCAAAAATATGTTATTTTAATTTTCGAATCTTCAAAACGCTCTACTGAACAATTTTGATATTGTCACATAGAACACTTTGATTCCAAGTCTGCGTACTAGCTTAGGGAAACAATTTAAAATAGCTGACACGAGAAAGATGATAGAATAAGTAATTTTCAGATATTTGAGTTTTTAAATTAAGTAAATAATATCACCTATACTTTTGAAGTATAATGAATATTATATACACTAAAATTGATAGACTTTTCTAAACAAGCATTTTAATTCATTACTCTCCTTGGAAGTCTTAAACATAAAACAAAGCCATTTCTATAATAATGTAAGAAAACTATATTTTGGTAGAATACCTTTTTGTTTTGTCCATTCTAATGGAAAAACACGTTAATTTAAATAAAGTGACCAAACTGGTTTGTCTTCAGGACTGTTTTCATTGCGTTTGTAAAAATAATCTTCTCCCTCATTTTTAAGCACCTAAAAATAAATGAATATTAAACTCGATGTATAAAATACTCAATGTTGTCAATGTTATAATAATATTAGGGTAAGGGTATTCCTTATCTTGAACTTCTAAAAAACATGTCACACATGAATATATTATGAATTGGAGCACCTTCCCAAAATAAAAATATATTTTACTTTAGTATTGAAACTTTTAAAGTTATTTTAGACGTTAAACAATTAGTGAAATATAAAAATATACCATTTGCAATACAGTATGACCAAAATCTTGAACTTTTTCTTTAACAAATTCTGACTGCTTGTAACAGTTGTAACGTTAAATCTTCCAGAATAATCAGTTTTTTATTGTTTTAGCTTCCCCAGTGTGAATGAGTGGTGACTTTATTTCTAACCAAAAGGTGTGTTGATCATTGTCAAAATAATGCAAACTGAAACAAAATATTGTTCATTATGTATTCAACAAGATAAAAGTTTTTTTTACGTAATCACTGAAACACTCTTTGATGAACATGAACTAGCAAACCCATATCCGCTTTTTCTTCATTAATCATTTTCAATCATGACCACTTAGCCAATTTCTAGATAAAATTGTATTTGATTGGTAAGTTTCTTTGGATTACAAATTTACATATTTAACTTCCCTTATCTTAACTATCATAGATTACTACTTGCATGATAACCGTGATTATAGGCAACCACCATAGATGTATACAACAACTAGATAGCCGTGCGGATATGTCGCAAGAATTTTACTGTCCCATATTGATATGGTGGCCTGGCGGCCGGCGCATGCCGCCGCCGCCGACGTGCCGCAGGTGTATACGTAGTGAACAATAATATCGCACCGTTTTCACGAAGAGTTGTATACGACGTAGACACTGAGTTTGGTGCAGAACAATAAGGTAAAAGTACAAGAAACAGGGTAAAGATAAAAAATATACATTATAACATAATAGGTAATAATTATGACGATCTTCTTATTATGATCATCGTGTATGCACGGCGGCGGCTGTAGATAGCGACGGGTGGCGGTAGCTTTCGCCAGGCCGCGGCACAGCAAACATTAGCGCCGACTGGTGACAACAGACATGCGCGAACAAGACGAGCTTTCGTCAAGCGAGTGGGAATTCTCATTCTAAATAGAGTTTAGCCGCGTATTTGTGATACACATAATATCGTTCACTTAATTGAACTAGTTCATTGAATGATACGTCTACGGTCTACCATATACTGTACATATACCTGTTCTACGTATAGTTCATCGTTCGTAGTTCACTTACTTAATTGAACTAGTTCATTGAAAGAATACGTACATAACCTATACAAATAGCAATGGTGGGCAAGTTAATGAAAATAATTAACTGTTGAAAGTTAAGTTAATTCAATTAAATTGCCTTCAGTTAAGTTAAAAGTTAACAAATAAAAAATATTTATCCAGAAAAGTTTAAAGTTAAGATAGAAAATAAAATTAACTTATCTCGGTTAAAAAAAAGTTAATTTTTTTGAAGGTACAATATTTTTAAGTCATTAACCACCATAGTATTTTAGGTGAAAGGTCGTTTCGTCCCCGTCTATTATTGAGACAGGACATTTGGCCCCCCGGGAGTTATGTGATGTTATTTACCTACTCGTAGGACGTTTGGTCCCGGTATTTTAATTTTTTAATCACTAAATTTAAATACCTTTTTTTAATTTAAAATTCCAATTATTTTTAAAAAAAGGTAGTTTCAATATAATTTATATTAATATGTGAGGATGGCCTAGGCCTACCAACAACTTGTAATAAAATTTCCAATTTTGATTTCTTTTCGATTCCTGCTCCAATTATATTATATTTACCATTTTGTCGTTTCGGTAAAAAAGTTTTTCTCGAATGAACGATTTCGTTCGTCGTTTTGTCGTTTTACGTCGTCATTCATTGGGTGAACGATTTTCAGTGGTGAACGATGTCGTTCACCTTTTAGCGAATTAGGTCCAATCGTTCACTTGGGCGAATAGTTCAATTGAACTAGTTCGTTCGCGAACGACCCATCTATATATTATGCAATTCCATATAATATAATATTATTATGTTTATATTATGGTCCTATTTTTTTTTTATAGTAATATCTGTGATATTAATATTTCGCATCGACCTTAGATCATATACA
>NW_021770342.1:0-11394 GCF_005508785.2 Acyrthosiphon pisum | reverse complement strand
TAAATCAAAAAGTGTTATCTAATAAACCAAATAGTTATTGGAAACAAAAAGTGTTATCGGAAATAAGTATATGTAAATATACAATAGTTATCGTGCAACTTTATTGATGTTATTTATAAAAATTGTCGCATTTCACACACGGAGCGTTGATACCACTAATTACGAATAAAGGTACCTACCCTAGAAGACCAGATTAGATACCTATAATCAATAATGCACAAAATAAAAACAAATTGTTAAAATTAAGTTAGAACAAATCAATTGATTTGGAATCAATATGTTCTATCGATAAAACGTTTTGTTTTTAAAAAATAGAATTGGGAACAAAAGTTTTATCAATAGAATCTTTTGTTTTCAAACTAGAAATTTTAAAGTTACTTAATATTTTGAGTACTTAAAAGGATTTATTTTTGCAATACCTATTATTAAATTGATAGAATAGAAGTTTGCGGATTTTTTGATGCCAAATAATTCAAAATTGCTTGGGCAAAAATATGTTATTTAAATTTTTGAATCTTCAAAACGCTCTACTGAACAATTTTGATATTTTCACATAGAACACTTTGATTCCAAGTCTGCGTACTAGCTTAGGGAAACAATTTAAAATAGCTGACACGAGAAAGATGATAGAATAAGTAATTTTCAGATATTTGAGTTTTTAAATTAAGTAAATAATATCACCTATACTTTTGAAGTATAATGAATATTATATACACTAAAATTGATAGACTTTTCTAAACAAGCATTTTAATTCATTACTCTCCTTGGAAGTCTTAAACATAAAACAAAGCCATTTCTATAATAATGTAAGAAAACTATATTTTAGTAGAATACCTTTTTGTTTTGTCCATCCTAATGGAAAAACACGTTCATTTAAATAAAGTGACCAAACTGGTTTGGCTTCAGGACTGTTTTCATTGCGTTTGTAAAAATAATCTTCTCCCTCATTTTTAAGCACCTAAAAATAAATGAATATTAAACTCGATGTATAAAATACTCAATGTTGTCAATGTTATAATAATATTAGGGTAAGGGTATTCCTTATCTTGAACTTCTAAAAAACATGTCACACATGAATATATTATAAATTGGAGCACCTCCCCAAAATAAAAATATATTTTACTTTAGTATTGAAACTTTTAAAGTTATTTTAGACGTTAAACAATTAGTGAAATATAAAAATATACCATTTGCAATACAGCATGACCACAATCTTGAACTTTTTCTTTAACAAATTCTGGCTGCTTGTAACAGTTGTAACGCTAAATCTTCCAGAATAATCAGTTTTTTATTGTTTTAGCTTCCCCAGTGTGAATGCGTGGTGACTTTATTTCTAACCAAAAGGTGTGTTGATCATTGTCAAAATAATGCAAACTGAAACAAAATATTGTTCATTATGTATTCAACAAGATAAAAGTTTTTTTTACGTAATCACTGAAACACTCTTTGATGAACATGAACTAGCAAACCTATATCCACTTTTTCTTCATTAATCATTTTCAATCATGACCACTGAGCCAATTTCTAGATAAAATTGTATTTGATTGGTAAGTTTTTTTGAATTAAAAATTTATATATTTAACTTTCATTATCTTAACTATCATAGATTACTACTTGCATGATAAAAAAATCTTCATACACCAGAGCTATTCTGCATTTCTTGTAGTAAGATATTTATTCCAATCAAATATTTTTTCTAAAAACAATTAATATTTAAATAATGATAAGTAAAAATACAAATAACATAAAATTAGCTATAATGCATACAAATTATGTAAAAACTACTTCAATTTGTATATTAGGAACTCTATATAGAACATAATGAAATTCAAAATCACGTTACTTTGATGATCAGTCCTACAGAAATCAGAAAATATAATGTAGGAACCCAAACATGAAATTAATATTTATTTTTTGGTTAGTTAAATTTCATACTCTTACAGGAAAGTAGCTGAAAAGTGCACATAATAAATTGTTGAAATTAAAATGTATGACTAAATAATAAATATTTATTTAGTCATAAAATCTAACGTTGTTTTGTAGGATTGATAAAGGCTATCAAACGCATAAAACTATAGTATGTCATAGAACAATATGAACACGATAAGTTAATGAAGGTTTTCAAGAAGAAAAATTTGATACGTATCGATATGGAATAGTTACATACCGATAGGAATAGTTACGTACCGGCTCGTATCGAAGTCTGAGTTCGATACGTATCGCTTCTATATTGCACATGTAACTACTTGAACTCAAATTTCGACCTTGACAATATTGAATATTTCATACTAAAAGTGTTGAACGCACGCACGCACGCACGCGGGTACGGGAAAACGGCCTATTATTTTGATTTTCGATTGATGTAGAATTGTGTAAGATAAAATATCTTCTCCTCATCATCACATTATATAACTTCCGCATTTAATAACTATAAGTAACTAACTACACTAATCTATACGTACTATAAAATATAATATAATATACTCTATTCAGAATAAGAACAAATACTATAGATAAGTTTCAAAATTGAATTACACCGAATGTCTTCAAAAGCTTGCAACAAAAGAACCAAAAATTAATTTGGCATTTATTCATATTTCAATGAAATAGTATGATAGTGGTAAATTGTTGTATCCACTACAATCAATATTAGTTTATGTCCAAAAAGTTATCTGCCTTTTTAACAATAATATTAATTTCATATATGTAGTAGGGTAAATATAAAATTGAGAATGATCAATTTAATAAATAAATTTTTGTTTAAGACACTAGACATACGTTTAGAATGTCAATATTTGTAAGTTGATAAAATTTTAAATGTCCCAATTAACTCTTTCATTAAAAAAGAAAATAGTTATTACAGAGACGTACAAAACAAAAAGTTAAAAAAAAATAGTACATATTATGTAAATAATAATCATTTTAATTATACAATATTATACTATTAATGAATGAGTTAACTAATATCAAAATAAATATATTTTTTTTTTAATACCTATTTAACTGTTGACTGTTGTAC
This sequence comes from Acyrthosiphon pisum, assembly GCF_005508785.2. Classification (NCBI taxonomy): domain Eukaryota; kingdom Metazoa; phylum Arthropoda; class Insecta; order Hemiptera; family Aphididae; genus Acyrthosiphon; species Acyrthosiphon pisum. The sequence continues at coordinate 8,375 of NW_021770342.1, read as the reverse complement.
CTATTGTTTTAAAACTTTTAATAAAAAACATTTGAAAATCTGAACTAACATTGAAGTCCAGGATTATTAAAATTTCAATTCAAAAATATGATAACAGTATTTTTCTTATCATATACTACGCCCAAGGATTTCTCATAATATTATTGTAGGCAACCACTATGATTTTGGGGGGATATGTCGCAAGAATTTTACTGTCCCATATTGATATGGTGGCCTGGCGGCCGGCGCATGCCGCCGCCGCTCAAGCTTTATAGATAATAAAAATTATCTATAAACCTTGGCCGCCGCTGACGTGCCGCAGGTGTATACGTAGTGAACAATAATATCGCACCGTTTTCACGATGAATTGTATACGACGTAGACACTGAGTTTGGTGCAGAACAATAAGGTAAAAGTACAAGAAACAGGGTAAAGATAAAAAATATACATAATAACATAATAGGTAAAATTATGACGATCTTGTTATTATGATCATCGTGTATGCACGGCGGCGGCTGTAGATAGCGACGGGTGACGGTAGCTTTCGCCAGGCCGCGGCACAACAAACATCAGCGCCAACTGGTGACAACAGTCTGTTACAGACATGCGCGAACAAGACGAGTTTTCGTCAAGCGAGTGGGAATTCTCATTCTGAATAGAGTTTAGCCGCGTATTTGTGATACACATAATATCGTTCACTTAATTGAACTAGTTCATTGAATGATACGTCTACCACATACTGTACATATACCTGTCCTACGTATAGTTCATCGTTCGTAGTTCACTTACTTAATTGAACTAGTTCATTGAAAGAATACGTACATAACCTATACAAATAGCAATGGTGGGCAAGTTAATGAAAATAATTAACTGTTGAAAGTTAAGTTAATTCAATTAAATTGCCTTCAGTTAAGTTAAAAGTTAACAAATAAAAAATATTTATCCAGAAAAGTTTAAAGTTAAGATAGAAAATAAAATTAACTTATCTCGGTTAAAAAAAAGTTAATTTTTTTAAAGGTACAATATTTTTAAGTCATTAACCACCATAGTATTTTAGGTGAAAGGTCGTTTCGTCCCCGTCTATTATTGAGACAGGACATTTGGCCCCCCGGGAGTTATGTGATGTTATTTACCTACTCGTAGGACGTTTGGTCCCGGTATTTTAATTTTTTAATCACTACATTTAAATACCTTTTTTTAATTTAAAATTCCAATTATTTTAAAAAAAAGGTAGTTTCAATATAATTTATATTAATATGTGAGGATGGCCTAGGCCTACCAACAACTTGTAATAAAATTTCCAATTTTGATTTCTTTTCGATTCCTGCTCCAATTATATTATATTTACCACTTTGTCGTTTCGGTAAAAAAGTTTTTCTCGAATGAACGATTTCGTTCGTCGTTTTGTCGTTTTACGTCGTCATTCATTGGGTGAACGATTTTCAGTGGTGAACGATGTCGTTCACCTTTTAGCGAACTAGGTCCAATCGTTCACTTGGGCGAATAGTTCAATTGAACTAGTTCGTTCGCGAACGACCCATCTATATATTATGCAATTCCATATAATATAATATTATTATGTTTATATTATGGTCCTATTTTTTTTTTATAGTAATATCTGTGATATTAATATTTCGCATCGACCTTAGATCATATACATGATCATATATGTATCATATATATATATATGATCTAAGGCATCGACGCATCGGATTATTGGAATGATTATTTTGCTATCAATAATATGATGATTATCCTGAGGCAAGGTGGATTTATCATTTATTTACAAATCCACCTTGTCATGATGACTACTAATATGATAAATACCTATTTTAGTCACGAACTAGAGTAGAATATGACGCAATGCAGAAAAGCAAAATACGATGTGCTATGTTTGTTTTGATGTTGTCATTGTTTCTTAACTGTACTCAACTATTATGACATTAGAACAGGTAATACATACAATTAGTTTATTCTATTATTATTTTTTTTGTTGATATTCTTGTGTCGCATTATTTTGTTTAGTGTGAAATTAGCTCAAAACGTACACTATCGGATTATCTTTTTTACCACGGACTACTACTTGACTTATGGTAGTGATCCGTGCCGGGATCCGTACCACAGAAATTAATAACTTTGATGAATGTAAGTCACGACGGTTATCACTAGTCGTTGTCGTCAATAATATCACATATTCTCGTCTGTTATTGCGCTTTGTACGTCATAAATTATGATCTTCTCCCTCGACACGGTGCGCCATGAGTTAAATCACATATTATGTAACTCATGGTCGTCTAACTTTCTACAATCTCACAAGTGAGATAATATTTTTTCATACGTATCGGCAGTACTTGACGATTGCTCGTTTAATTCATTAAACAATCTGCCGATACAACCTGGCCTATGTCAATAATAGTGTTAATAATAATAATAATAATAATAATAGGATTGCGATTGATCATTGCAGGTGAAAGGTTCTGATGAACAACGTCATTTCAACCTAATCGACCAACTAGGTAGAAATATCGAAAGAAGTCGTCAAATTCTGTAAGTTATTTACATATTAGAGCCTAAACATATTATTATATCTTAGGTAACAATGCAACGTTCGAGCCAATCCAACCATTGTTTTTACTTTTTACTTTTTTATCATCAGTAATTTATGCATTCAATTTCAGTTGCTCAAGATAATTTTAACTTGTATGTATCCGATCGAGTGTTTTCTGATTTCTGAATTCAAATCTCACCATACATTAATTTTTTATTTACAAATACTTATATAAGGAATAAAGACTAATTTTAATTAACTAAAAATATGAAAGAACAAAACAAAAAGCATGTTTTGCGATTAAAATACTATTTACATGGTTTAAATTATAATACTTGTTAACATTAAATTTTTTATAATATTAATATACTTAAAACAACCATATCCGAAATAAAAAAAATAAGTTTATACAGTAACGATAAAAGTTGCTGAATAAAATTGTTTTTGTTAGGATATGGGGTATGCTTATCTCATTTATTGATTCTGTATAATTTGTTGAAAAAGAATTTAAATGGATTTTAAGGAATTTTTTAGCAATGATGATTATTAATAATAATTTATGTGGGCGTTCAAGTATAGAAACATTTTTACAATTTAACAAATGGAATATGTTATAGTCTAAACATATATAGAAAAGTGTAGACAATATACTAGATAATACTAGTAGCAATAGTTTCATGTGCAAAATACATGTTAAGATAATATTTATGTATGGAACAGTCTCTAAATTCAATCTGTTATTTGTAATAAATAATAAAATATATAAAAATGTTATGTTAGGTATAAGTATTCAGTATATATTTAAAATTGAATAAATTATAACAACAAATGTATACATAATTAAGTTCTAGTATTGTGAAATAGGAATCTATTAATTCTAATCATATAATATGCTAGGCGTAACAATTTTAATTGTATCAATTGTTCAAGGAGGCAACCAAAATGTGTTGGTTTTGTCTTAGTAAACTTTTAGTAAACATTTTTTAATTCTTTGTTTTTAAATTAATTTCAAGGTATCGATGAGTATGATGGGAGTAATATTGATTTACGGCAAACAGTTGTACAAAATAATGGTGTAACACTGAACAAAAATTCCAATACAGATACTGTGGCAACTAAAAGTGTAATATTTTCAGGTGTGCATAATTGTTTATATTATTTGTTCTAGCATAGTTTTTATTATACATACCTATAACATTTTTTATAAATTAATTTCAAGGTATCCATTAATATGATGTCGGTAATATTGATTGTAAGGAAACAACAAGTGTACTAAATGAATGTGTAATGCTGGAAAAAACCTCAACCACAGATGCCATTGAAAGTAAATCTGTTATACTGTCAGGTGTGCATAATTGTTTATATTATTAGGTCAAGCATAACCTTTAGTAAACATAACTATAACATTGTTTATAAATTAATTTTAAGGTATTGATGAGTATGACGAGAGTAATATTTATTTTGGGAAAACAGATGTACAAAATAATGGTTTAACGCTGAACGAAAATTCAAAAACCGATGCTGTGGCAACTAAAAGTGTAATATTTTCAGGTAAACATCATTTTTGATAAACTCTTAGTTAACTCTTACTTAACATATCAACAATATAACTTTGAACTCTTTAAGGCACAGATGATAAACTTTATCGTGTAAATATAATATGTGATTATGATTATCAAATAGAAATGGCAAATGAAAATATGTCCAAGATTCTTACTGGTAATAATAAGTCTAAAAAAAGATTTTGTTTAAATTCATATTTAACTTTTTAGGAAGTTAGTTAATTTAGTTTATATTTTTTTAACAAATAATATTTCTTAAAAATAAAAACTTGATAAAACTCTTTTTACTTTGTTTATTAAATACAATTTTGATATAGAATTAGAAGTACATTTTTTCTTGATTATTTTTTCTAAATCTAATTTATTCCGACAATCTGACTTATGTTGAAATCTGTATTATGATGAACATGTTATCTTGAATAGAAATATTAAATAAATTAGTAATGACTAATTACATAAACTAAGGACTGAAATTAATATTGTTATTTTAGGTATAAGTGCATTTTTAAACTATACAATTAAAATACATACACATTATTTCTGCCCAAAAATTAAAATCTAGTAATACTTCTCTGAAGGTTTAAATTATATACAATAAAATCAATATTTATTGCTAATAAATTAGTCTTAACATAATTTCTAGATATTTTCATAGAATATGTTACATACTAGCTTTTTAAATGAAACTTCAAACAATTTACCCAAACTACCATTTGAATTATAAAAATATTTTTAATTATATCTATCACTGCGTTTTAGATTCTGAGCAGAGTGAGGGATCTAGTGGTTTTACAATGGTATTTACTTATTTATTTATTTATTTTATCCTGTATACAAAATTTCTATCAGAAGGAGTGCTTAGATTTCAACATATAGTATCTTATCTTTTATTTTATTTTTATTTATTAATTCAAATCTTCAAAAAAATAATTTACAGTTGAATAAATCATTTTGAGTAGTTTGAACCCCGATAAGCATTGTTTGTGGGGGAGGGGAAAATTAATTACAATAGAAATATAGAAATTAAAACCAAAATGTAAATATAAACAAAAACAAAATAGTAAAATCAACAACAACTCTTTTTTAGTTTATTTTAGACAAGACCGCCTCTTCTTTATATTTGTAGTTTTGAGAAAAATCAATTTTAAATTTCAAATTTAACCCATGCATGTAATTTTTATTTTATTTAAGTGATTTAAACCTTTTATTTAACATTGTTATCTGTACTTTAAACAGGTGTAGATTAGAATATTAATATCTTTTTTTATAAGTAGAATTTAGCATTATGGCGGTTTTCAATTATATTTCATCATACTTATTAATATTTGAAATAGTGCAGCATTACATTGCGTTTAAAAAACAATATCAGCCATAACACCTAATATGGTAATCTTGTTTTGGGATATTGATTGATAATTATGCCACATTTTGATTTGTGTCAGTTTTGCATGATATAAAACTGCATATAATAATGTTGATTTCAAACTTCATACACAGCAATGGTACAATACAATTTTTACTCTAATGGATAAGGTATAAATGTTAAGCACCCCATATATATGACCAAAATCCGCCTAAGTATCAGATACGCATAAAATAATAATTATAATAATATCATGAATAATTAATATTTAGGATGAACATCAGACAATTTTATACTTTTAAAACAATATATTATATTTTAATAATAATAATTACATATAGGTAAATACAATAATACATTTTTAGTCTTTAAACTTGAAATAGCATAACCAAAACTAGATTAGAATTTGAAAAAATAAAATTATAGTTTGAAATTGTATATCTAAATTATAAAATAACTATTTTCTTACTCAAAACAATATATTATTATACTCTTATAATAATAATAATAATTATACAACAAAGAATCAAAAAGAATAAAAAAAAAAAATATAGCCTGTCTTTGAATTATACATATAATTTTATAAAATAAAACATTTAACACATTACTTGTTTTTTTAATTAAGAAGTTTAAAATACTAAAACAAATCAACTTAAAACTTAAAAATCTTCATCATCAGTAGTTATAGGCATTGTACTTGTAATTATGTTTAACTGCTTAAAAAAATAATGGTATGTATCTGGTATGTGTTTTTATTTAGGTATTATAACAGTTGTACATAAGTTCTACAAAAGCCCTTTGCTTTGAAACATCTGTCATTGCCCAAAATGATTCTAACAATTTTTCCTTCATATTGTTTGTAAAATTGGTGGTACATTTATACTTGCATTTTTCAGTACATAGTGGTTGCAGTTGTTTTTTTTATCAAAACTATGTCCTGTACTAGTAATATAAGCTTGTCCTGAATTTCTTTTGATTTTTCTAACATTTCTTTTCCATGCATCAACATTTTTAACTTTTTTACGTGTTATTACTTTATCTTTACTAGTTACTCTTGTACCACTTGCGCAGAGTTCAATATTATTAATTTGAATCATAGGAGTATCAGTGTTATTTTCACTTTCGAGATTTTAAGTTTCAATAATATAATTACCATCAAAATATTTTGGGTCACACATACTTTCATCTGAAGGTGGTATTATTGATGGTGATAACTGCTTTGGTGGGTTCCAATCTACATCTTGGGCAGTATTATCAAATGGAGAACTACTAGATTCTAATAAAAGTAGAAATAATTAAATAAATAAGTTTAAAATAATTCTAATTAAATCAAGAGAATATAGTTATTGTTACTTGTAGCTGATATAATATTATTTTCATGTAAATCATTAGACATTGTTGATGTGTAACAGGTACACATTCTGTTGCTATATTCATAATGTTGTCTTTTGTGTAATGTAGTTGTGCCATTTCATCATTGTTAAGCCAATTATTGGCTTTATCAACATAATTTATTTCAGAACTTTCAATAATATTATTACACTCTAAAAAGAAATTAAAAATTAAATTTATGTTGAAATGTGAAATGAAATGCAATTTAGTAAAACTGTTTTAAATAAAAAAGACAATAACATACCCTTGAAGTTTGTGTTATTAACATTCCCAATTTTCTTAAGTTCTTGAGACTGTCAGTTTTATCATTTTTCTACTTCTCAAGAATAATGAAGACATTTTTTTTTTCAAGAAGCAAACTAATAAAACTAGGTAATAATACTTATTAAATAAGAAAATTAACAAGACAATATTAGTGACCACATCTTAAGCTCGTAACTCGCGATTATTGAGTAAGCTAAATACACTGCTCTAGAGTCCAGGCTGGCGCTTGTAAAATAATATTTTGACGTAATCAGAAAATATGACATGGTAATTAATATTATAATATCTATCAGAAATTATTAATTATAGGTAATAGTATGTCTTGTACATAATAATAATAATATTATGGTCTTGTTCAATATTATGCTGGTGACGATAGTAATATAGTATTATTATTTATCAATCATGATAATAAAGCCGAATAAATAATATTTAAAAATAGAATCATGAGAACCATATCAGTGCAACCAATTAGTTTAGAATATCATAATATGAAATAATATTATTATGACGTTGTCATTGCTTATATTAATATGAACAAATAAAACTGCAATAAAACTAGGTTATCAAGAAAAATATAATACTATACTGCCATGATTTGAGATAATGTAAAGAAATTAATATAATACTAATTCAAAACTGCCACATACCAAATTATGGTGGTTTTCAATATTTCTTTTTGGTCACTAGTTATAAAAAAAAAAAACTGTAAACCACCTTAAACATAATTATGGCAGTTTTGCGTTTTGAGAACATGATAAAATCATGATTTAACAGAAAGTAAAACACCTATATTTAAAATGTGACAGTATTACGTTCATTAAAGCCAATAAAAACAAAAAAATGTTATACTGACACAAATATGTGACGCTGACTTAAATTGTGATAACGTTTATGGTGGTCTATCATTCTGTAGTAAAAATTGTTGCGGTTCAGATGGTATATCAAACACAATATGGCCAAATTTTGATTTATGGCAGTCTTTTTCCAAGAGTTATTTAATAACAACTAATAGTTTATTTTGATGTATATTGTTTTAGAGTTAAATACTTTGAAAAGTACACCCGAGAGATTTTCTGCAGTAGATCAAATGTATAGTGACGCCACATCCGAAATTGATGAAAAAACTCATGATATTGATTTAAATACTTTCAACCCATCTACAACATCAGAAGAATGTAATAACAGTCCAGAATATACTCCATATTGTGCAGAGAATTTTGATAAACACTCTGATATCAGTGATGAAGATTTAAACATATCTACC
>NW_021770341.1:69081-86289 GCF_005508785.2 Acyrthosiphon pisum | reverse complement strand
TTTATTGGCCTACCCAACAAATATATATTGGTAAGTAGGTATTAAGTACCTAATATAACTAAACTTTAAACATAGTTTTACTACATTATTATTAAATCTATCTGTATCCTACCAAAAAATAATCTATAATAATAATTATTCAGTGAAATTATAAACAGTCAAGTCTGTACAACCGTTCATCATGCCTGCAAATTCTTGAAATATTAGCTATACCTAGTCAGAAAAAAAAAATATTATAGTAAAATTATACATACTTTGCTCAGAACAAAATCTAAAATTGTCTATTTTGAACTTTTTAAAAAAAATGTACATCAGATTTAATTTTTTTTGTTTTCTGTATTAAAAAATAAAATAAAATGTTTTACTATACGTGTAAAGTAAAATTCTGTAGATTAAATGGACATTTTTTTAAAGAAAATATTAGAATTAAAGTTATTTTATTTGTCATGCCTTTCTGTTACACTCTATGCCCTATAGTCTATACTCTATATAATATATATATATATGGTGTAGAAGCTGGAAGATCTGAAAAAGGAAGTATGCTACTTAAACGCATTACAAAAATTGTGAAAATTAAGTGATTAATAAATAATATAAGAAATATACTCATTTTAGCAAATTTTCAAAAATGTTATTAGGTAGGTACGTAATACATTTTTTTTTAAATTATTGATTAGAAGAAAAATATAATTATTCATCTTTTATATCTAAGGATTGAAAATTTAAAACAAGGTTCCACGTAAATATGTAAATATATAAATTACTTTATTCACAATAATGTCATCAAATATACTTAGTAATATCATGGGCTGACAGACCGTTTTTGCTCAGAATCGTTTTTCTTATACAATGATATTATATCATTGAATTCAAATTTAACACCATCCATTACAGTGACCCACTTGTATTCTTCTGTACAGCAGAGCAACACCCACTTGCCAACCTTTTTTTTATTTAATTTGATTAAAATTTTTTTATCGCACTCCAGAGAATTATAATTAATTTTTAACTTATAATTTTTTACTTGTACTTATGAGTTTTCTGGATTTTCCGATAAATCATCAAACTTAACATTGCAATATTGTAATAGTTGATTTTAATATTCATAGAATTATAATGAACTTCGACGAATTCAGAAAATGAATAATAATTGTGATATTCATTTTATTTTGACTGTTTAAAATAAAACGTTTACATGGCCACTTGTTTACCCACTATTTTTTCTACGAATGTCAATAAAATTGTATTTGTTTGGTAAGAAAGCTTGAATGTTTAATACAAGGCTCCTAATATATTGTTACAATGACATTTGAAAAATATTAAAAATCCTTAGTCACGACTTTTTTTTTTTTACAAGCATTTAAAGTTCAAATCTTGGACAAAATACGGAAAAATCACGAAAATTAACAACTTATTTTGAGTTAAGAGTTCATAGAAAATTTTCTTTTAAAATTTAGGATTAAAAAATGTAATTCAAAATTGAAAATTCCTCATAAGTTTGTCTATCTTTATCAAAAAAAAAAATCGAATTAAATTTTTATATATTTTAAGTGTTTCTAGTTCATATTTTTAAAAGATTGGGTATTACCATATTCACTCGATTTCTCATGTAGCGGTTTTGTTATTTTGTTGTAATTTAAAAACAAACAACTGTAGATACATAAAAATTTCACTGAATGTTTATATTTTCATTTACTATACACCATAAAATTTAGAAATTATTCAGACTCTTTTTGAGCTGTTTACGAACATTACCTATAAATTAATACTTGGGTACAATAACTAATAATATTTAAGCAATAAACATAATACAATTTATTATAATAAAATACCTAGTAAATAGTGAAATGCGAAAAACATAGTTATTTGCAAGTAGGGAAAAACTAATAACTCAGAATTTTAGATTGTAAATAAAGTGTATTAATAAACCCGTATTAAATTATTAAGTAGCTACCTAGTTAATAATATTTTTACTTACCAGTCGACTTTAGAAATAATATATTTACCAATAGGTAAATTTTAGACAATGATTCTCAAGGCTGGGCATTAACGAGTTAAAAAGTTAAAGTTAAGTTACTTTTGACTAAGTTACTTAACGAGTTACTTTTTTTTTAAGTAACTTCTAACTTAACGCGTTAAATTATTTTTTTCTTTGTACGAATCCCAAAGATTTATTATTGCATTTTGTGCAATAAAAAACATAACAATAATTATTATGTTAAATATAAATTATTCTGCTATATATTACTATGTAGTTATCGAGTATTCTAAATATTATAGACTGTCGAAGTGTTCTGCACTAAGTCTGGACTTTAAAATAACGTGTTTAAATACAAGTAGTGGAGACCTACCATTGATTAAATATACTATAATATTATAGTTACTGCATTTAAACAATGCTAATAGTTAACGGAACTTACAAAATGTTAAAATATACGAAACAACTTATGAAAAATAAAGAATAATATTTTATATATTTCTTATTCACAGAATATAGTACTATATCTATATATTAAAGATTAGTGCCGTGCGGGTAATTATTATTTAAAAAAGAAAAACATATATTACCCAAACCCAATATCCCATATACGGTTGTAAACTGTCAGTTTTAATTAAAATTTGTCGTTTGTTATATTTATATCCATTCGTGGAAATGATAAGAATAATTTTGCTCGGAGTGAGAGAGTGACCCATTGTATTTACTATGACCGGGTGGATTATTATTTATTATTAAATATCAGCTGATGTCTGGAACGAATAACAATAACTCTTAGTATATAATCTATATTATATGAATTACATGACAAACTTGGTACTGTAAAATTTAAAAGCAGGCATTCGTCTGTCGACTATAGCGTGTCCCGTGTTGTCAACAATTTACTATTATTTTTACACTATTTTTCTGTATTGTTATAATAAATTTATATTGCTCTGAATATTTAATTTTTATAAACAAAATACATTGTAATATGGATACTGATACATCGCAATAAAAATGCACAAAATGGAGTCATTTAAACAAATATTTTAATGAAACATTGCATAATGCTGATGTTAATAATATTACATTTAAATGCTTGCTATGTATTCCTAAAGAAAAACTCATCTCTACTTAGACTTCTTCTAGGTATACATATACAAATAATTTAATTATTTTGTTGGATTTCATAATTTATAAGTACTTACCTACAACAAAATACATTTTTTTTTTAAGATATAAAAGCCTACATTATAATATTATGTTATTTGTAAATCTTTAACATTAGGTGTAAATGGTATAATTATAAGTTTTATATGAAAAAAAAGTTACTTATTTTTTCCAACTAACTTGTAACTTTAACAAGTTAAATAAGAAAGGAAAGTAACTTTTAACTTTAAACTTAACTTCCATTTTTCCAAATTAACTTAACTTAACGAGTTAAAAAAAATAGTTAACTTGCCCAGTCTTGATGATTCTTAATTTTGTCTTGAGTACCTACTTACTAATAATATTTAAACGTTTACTAATTTTACCTATAAATAAAAGATACGGTTGTATTAGCACAAGTTAAATGCTAATTGCGTATTCAAATTTTTTAACTGTAAACGAATCATGACTATTGCACACATGTAAAATGATATTACAACAATAAAACGATTATTTATATGTATATTTAAAACAAAATTAATCACGAATTCAAGAATTGGCCCCCAAAGCATACCATAATAATGCACAAATGGAAAATCAATAAAAAAATCGTTTTTCACCGGGTAATTTTTTCCAAAAGCACAAGGCAATTTCTTTTGTAGATTAAAATGGATTTGTTTGCAACTCACATAAGTAATTCTAATTAAAGTGAAGCATATTGCTATTCACTTTATACTGCCATAGGATTATTGTACGAATTTATTACCTACGAACAACGTAGGTAATTTATATATACAGAAAAATGTTAAAATTGTATAAGTAATTTTAAAATGCACACAACGCCAGACAAAAAAGCTACGCGGGACGGAAATATTATATAAAAGATTTTAGTTTTAATCAAATTGAAGTGTAATGATTTAGAAATTTAAGAACAGGAAATACTGAAAATATTAAAAATATTAAAAATGTGTGCAGACAAATATAGTTTAGTTATTATCTACAAAATATATAAACGTCAACGTTTTTCTGCATTTAAATCATTATACCACTTGGTCTTGATATCAAATCAATGGTGCCGGTGATTTATTAAGGAGTACAATTTAGGCAATTCAATTCACATATTATAACGGCCTCGAGCGGAACGTGCATGTGTATGAGTATGTAAATCGATATTAATATGAGAGAGCTATAATTTCACGCACAGATAAAGAATTTCACGCATGTGCATGAACAAGTCAGCGATTGAATTCGATGACTATTATCGAAGCACTATTTTGATATGAACAAAAATGCTTGTACAGGAAAAACTCTCACGCCTCGTTGTTACTTGTTATGTTGCATTTTGGTCAATTTTTGTTCTATCTGAAATATGAGAAGTTTTTGCGGGTCGAATCAAAGCTGGAATTTTTATTTTACTTTAAATAGTAGTAGAAAAATACGTTTGAAAAAGAACAAATATTATGTAGTAGGTATTAAAATGCATATTCCAGCTTCTATGATTATAAATCGGGCTTTGATCCGACCTACAAAATGTTCTCTACTTTACGTTTATTTAGCACTCTTAGTGTCGTATTCGTAGTCGATGCCTAAGAATAAGTATTGCTTAAGCGCCTTACCCTAATTTTGATAATTTGAAAAAAAAGTTGTGATTATAATTAAAATCTATGCTTAACCAACCTTAATTTAAGTAATACGTTTTCTTTTCTTAAGCCAATGTCTCATTTATGAATCTCATTTGAGTCATAAGCAACCCACTGTGCATTTCAGGTTACAGAATATTTTTGCGATGTATGATATAAGTTTCAATGGTAACATCGCACCTCGACGTTACCAAAACATCGTGTTAAACGGTTTAGTTTTACAAATATTTATATTATTATAATTTTAAATTTACACATAATATATGTATTTACATATAATTTTTATATTTACATATTATAAACATCCTAGAAACGTTGACGTTTCAACATCTCTGAAACAAGTTGCTGTTACAGTACAACAACAGCGTAGTGATGTGATGGAAAACGATTTATATTTTTTATAATATATTAAATATATTATAATAACAAATTAATTAAATTATTATATTTTACAAGTAGACAAATATAGTGGTATTTTTATATTTGTTTTTATTTATATCCCGCGCTCGCCGCTAAAGCGCGGCTATAAGCTAACCTACTCACCGGCCATCAGTCACCACAGTGGCGCCCAAGATATATTTTTCAAGTGTAGCAAGAAAAAAATTTACCCACCCCCTTACAAGCTCAAAATTATATTATTTTATACATTTTATCATATTTTAATTGATAATATTAGTAAATATGGTATTAGCCAATATAATCTGTGATTAATTATGAACATATTTCAAATTGATTATTTTATGTTATTTTAATAATAATAATAATATTTTCTTTATTACGGAAATAAATTCCAATTACAGTTTTTTTTTTCTATAATAATATGTATATAATATTATATTATCTAAGTACAAATAGTACAATTTCGGTGATTTATATATAACAATAATAATAATATATATAACAATAATAATAATATAAATAATAAGAATAATAATAGTAATAATAATAAAAGAAGAAATAGGTATTATTTAGTATTAATATCATACATTATAATATTTAAATTTATAAAATAAAAATCAAGATGAAATAAAAACGAGATATTTATTATGCTTCTATTGAACTATTATAGTAGGTACCTAATTTGTTATGTATTTCTTAAAACATTTGCCATAAACATATTTAAAGAATTACAAAAAAAATCAATATTTTTTATTGAGTTACCTGCGGACATTAAAATATTGGATGGAGAATTTTGCATATAATTTTTAGTTGAATGTTTTGTGTAGAATAAATTTGAGGATCGGTAGTTTATTGGATTTACTTTAAAATTTGTTTTTTGCAGTAATGTTGGACAATCAATCATATTATTTAATAATTTAAATAAAAACTTTAATTTAATTTGTATAAAACGTTGTTCTAACGGCTGTATATTAAAAAAACTGATTGTAACATTATAGTCAGAATGGGGTGCTCTATAAACAAAACATCGATAACATAAAAATCTAATAAAATTATTTTGAATTTTGTTTAAATCTTGGATTTGTGTTACTAAATATGGATGCCAGATAAGGAGGCATAATCAAAGTGTGAACGGATTAACGAGTAGTATAATATTTTTAATGCAGATTCATTTCTAAAACTTCGACAGGTTCGTTTTAAAAAACCAAGCTTTGCTGACGCTTTATTCCTAATAAAAAGTATATGGTCCTTAAATGATAGTTTGGAGTCAAATTTTACCCCAAGATCGTGTACCGTAGAGACTCTTAATAAATTTATATTACCCAAAGAATAATTAAATTGTATAGGCTGTCTTTTTAAAGAAAAAGTAATATAAGAACATTTTTTAAAATTTAATTGCATAGCATTTTGTTGGCACCATTTGTACATATTTTTTAAATCTAACTGTAATTCAACAGCGTCATTTAAGCAACTAATATTTTTGAAAATGTTTGCATCATCGGCTAATTATAGGATTTTAGAATGAGAAATGACATCTGAAATATCATTTATAAAAAGGCAGAATAATATTGGAGATAAATGGTCTCCCTGGGGGACACCGGAAGTAACGAGGATTTGTTCAGAAATATAATTTTTGTATTTTACAATTTGGATACGACCAGAAATGAAAGAATAAATCCAAGAAAGAAGTGGTTCAGTGAATCCATATATTTTAAGTTAATGAATTAATAATTTATGATTAATCCTATCAAAGGCTTTTTCCATATCGGTATAAATTACGTCAGTTTGTGATTGATTTTCAAATGAATCCAAGATTGCGTGTTTAAATATACACAAATTTGTTATTGTTGATCTATTTTGCCTAAATCCGTGTTGGTCATTTGATAATAATTTATTGCATAAAAGTGTAATAGTATTGTTTACCAATTTTGAGAATAATTTAGGAATTATTGACAGTTTAGATATGGGACGATAATTATTAATTAAGCATTTGTTGCCTTTTTTAAAAATCAGGGATATATATGAGGATTTCCACTGCTCAGGAAAAATACCTGTTAACAAAGATTTATTAAATAAAGAGGTTATAGGTGGAGTGAGAATGAATGCACACTCTTTTAAAAATAATGGCGAGATTTCATCAGGACCAATTGCTGTTTTATAACTAATATTCCAAAGTTCGTTGAAAATATCTATTTGTTTTAATTCGATTGTATTAATAGCTCTGATGTTATTTTCTTTTAAATTGATTTGTGGGCAAATTATATCATTTGTGACATATGTGTTAGAAAAGTATTCTTTAAAAAAATTTACAATATCGTTACCATTATTAACTTCTTTATCTAGGTATGACATAGTGTTTGGTAATTTCTGATTATTTTTATTATTTTCATTTACGAATTTCCAAAATGATTTTGGATTTGATTTAACCGCGTTTTGTGAGATTTGTATGTACAATGAATAATCACGATGCCTTAAGTGTTTACATTTTGCACGTATATTAGAAAAGGTCTGATAATTTTTTATGTTGTTTGAGTGTTTATACATATTATGAGCTATTTTTTTTTGTCTTAAATGAGTTTTTAGTTCCTTACTAAACCATTTCGGATAGTTAGATTCGTAAATTTGAATTTTAGGAATAAAGTGATCCATAATATAACGAATGTGATAATAAAATAAATCCAAACATTTGTCGATACTATTTTTATTAAAATAATCTATAAATTCAGTATGTCCTAAATATTTTACAATAGAGATGTAATCATGTTATTATACCCACCAATCCCTTATTTTCAAGGTGTAGCGGCTGCTACACCTAGTAATAGGGTTAGGCGCCAATGAGTCACCACACATAATATTTTTAACACTTCGTTAATGCATTTTCATCTGTAATAGACGCGCATACACGTGAAGCAATTATTATTGTAAACGGCTTTTGCCCTATCCGTCTGTGTGTTGAACATTTTTTTTAATTTTATAATTATTCGATATTACTGTTTAATGAACTATCCATACTGTATATAGTATTGATAGTAGCTATATAGGTACGATGACTGCAACAAAAGGTAAGCGATATAATATATTTTAAAAACATTTTTTTCTGTAGACTTCAGACAGTAACTCGTATGGTACCTACGTATGTACGAAAAGGTCAGGCCATGCATAGTTTAAACTTTAAGTACCCGCCTGGTATCTATACCTTAGACGCTACCCATATACATTTGTCGTCTCCGTCTTACACGTCATGTACGACATGGCTAGTTTCAACAATATTGTGCTGTTATTTTTGATATTAGAGTAAATTGAACTATTATAAAACATTTAGGTAAGAACATTACGTATTCTCAGCGTCAACTTTTATTAAATATTTTAATTTTCAAGCGAGATATGATTATTTTTAATTTGTGATATTTCACTTACCCATATTATCTTACTTTAAAATTAAAATATCGCAAAAATCACCGATACTTGTGCATATATAATGTTCTTACCTAAAAGTTTAATAATAGGTAAATTTACTCTAAAATCAAAACTAACAGCACACTATTGAAACTAGTAAACCGAAATGTTCTATGTCGTACACTCCTAGGTACGTTTATAAGACAGAGACAACCAGTGGTGTGCCAAAGTGGTCAATTTTGACGCAGTTGCGTCAACTTTTCACTGTGGCGCAGAATTACATGCTAAAGCCTGACCTCTTGGCTCTTTTGATCACATTTTATTAGCATCATAACTTTGTTATAGGTAAAAATAGGATGGTGATGGTGGTGGTAAGTACCTACAACCTACATAATTATGAAAATGCATCATTTAAAATTGAAGTTCAGCCCGCTAGTGGCGACAACAAACATATGGGTATAGCGTACTCTTATTTTATTATTCTCTCAAGCAACTTTATTTTTTTATATTAGAAAATACTAATGGTCTTGATAATATTTCTTTTACACAGGTAATTTTAAGTCTAAATACAACAAACAATAAATTCGAAAAAAATCGCAGTCGTCATTCAGAAAAAAATGGGTAGTGACAGTTTTTCCCGAGTCCAAGGACTATAGTGTTATACCTACCAATTGGCTAGTAGACAAGGAGAAATTAGCCGAAGGTGCTATTAAGTTTTGTCGATGGCTACTGGCTACTCACCAGAGTAACTAGCAATGAATTGAAGGCTGGGGTTGATCCAGAACCGTTATGGGAAACATACCGAGTAAATGTAGTTGACCGTAGTAAAACATATGGTAAGAATTTTAGATAGCTAGCTATTTATTGTATAATATACAAGTACATGTAAGTACATCATGAGCGTCACTAAAGACACATTTTTATAATAAAATGTAAAAAGAACTCATGCACGTCAGGACAAGTACTCGTTTCAACTATTCATTATACCTACTTATTACTTATTGCACTCTTAGAACTTATTAAAGATAATTCATACTATTACTAGTTACCAGTGTCGGCCTGGCCCCCTACGTTTTTTTTTTTTTTGGGGGGGGGGGGCTATATTTTTGGGGTCCAGGGTAAAGAAAAATTGTAAGGTCTGAAAAATTGGATCAATAATCAGATGCTTACCTATTATCTATAGTGTGAGAGTATTGCATACTAGTGTAAGTGTTAAGTAACAATTATAATAGTAACATTGTAACGAGTAGAAGGAGGTTTTTTGGAATAACTGCGCTACTGTAACTTAGGTTAGGTTTTTATCTCTCGCTTCAAAAACAATGGCCTGGACGACTGCACGAGGGTCCCGCTTACCCGACGCTACAGGAGCCCCGTTGTTGAATTCAGCGATCATGCAAATATTGCATATAAAAATATGTATGATACTATGATGTAGAATACTATATGTCTATATCTATTTTATAGTTATATATATAAATAATATATATAATAATGATGAAGATAAGACATTTACTTTTGGAAGTTTACTTAAATAATATTATGCTTATGGCTTATGTATTTGTCTTCAAAGTTTAAATTCTATTGTAAAAATATAATTTTAGTTTTCGTAATTTTGTTTCTATGTAAACTGTAATATTATCGATAATTATTATTTATTGTTTTGTAGTTTTCATATCTTTCAATAGTTTCATAGTTTATTATTAAACGAATTATTCGCTACGTCAGGGTTTGCGTTAATATTAGATATACATATATTGTAATTTAATGTTATTATTTATAAATTATAAATAATGTCTTCTCTCAGCTCTTAAGAAATAGTTATTTATAAAAATATTGTCGACTGCATTAATATTCAGCTATCATTTTTCAATACGACTGCAGTGCTGTTGTATTCGCGTTTTGTCGATTGTTGTTGCCGCCACATCAAACTAATTAGGTATAGTTCGCGATATCTTTGGTGTTATACTGTTGTATATTTGGTTATTTATTTATTGATCCTAGTGAATGTGCGCAATTAATTTACAATTATTAATCATGCAACGTATATTTACTAAATTATATAATAATTTATAAATGATTATAATAAAGATACATTTTATACTACTATCCATAATACTCCAAATTGCATAGGTAGGTATACATTTTTTGGAAGCCCCTTAAAAAACTGATCCATGGGCCTTTGGTGTGCCCGGCCGACACGGCTAGTTACTAAATATAGGTACTGGCCTTAATATTTGTAATTAGGCCATACTTATTTCAATTCCATTTTGTTAGTTTTTTTTAGTATAGCATAGTATAGTAGAGTTAATATAGTATCAAAAGTACACCTTAGAGGCGCCTATGTATAAAATTTAAATAATTACATCATAATATTAACCGTTTTAAATATTATCATTGCTTTATATTCTTATTATTCATAAATTATTGTTGTTTTTTTTTTAGTGCATCACAGGATGTATCTGTAATACCTACTATTAATAATGTTTTATTAAATATTAATGTATCTTAATTAATACATTCAGATAATTTTAGTAAAGCACAGCGCCAAAAGTTTATTGAAGAATCGTCAGCTACAGAAAATGAAGACATGCATGTTACAAAAAAAAAAAACACGAAAGAAAAGATAGTGATTCAGATGAAAGTGATAATGAAGGTAAATTAACTTTCCTATTATAATTATTATTTTAGTGGATTTATGATTAAGCTATTTTTTTGAACTGTCCATGTTATACATAATGTTTAGACAAAAGTGGTTTCTATATCGTGGAAGAGTCTAAAAGTCCATGTGTCGACCTACAGACAGTAAACACATGCCAATCTACATAATCAGTATATAATAATCGTTTTAAAAAATCAATATTTATTAAAAAAATCAATAAAAAACCATATTTGATAAAAAATTCTTTAAAAAAATCATTAAAAAAATCTGAATTTATTAAAAAAATCTTAAAAAATGAATAAAAGATCAATGTTTATTAAAAAATCAATAAAAAACAATATTTGATAAAAAATCATTAAAAAATCTGTATTTATTAAGAAAATCTTAAAAAATCAATAAAAAACCATATTTGATAAAAAAATCTTTAAAAAAATCGTTTAAAAAACGATATTTGATAAAAAAATTCTTTAAAAAATCATTAAAAAATCTGTATTTATTAAAAAAATCTTAAAAAATCAATAAAAATCAATGTTCATTAAAAAATCAATAAAAAATCGTTTAAAAAATCAATGTTTATTAAAAAATCAATAAAAAACGATATTTGATAAAAAATCATTAAAAAATCTGTATTTATTAAAAAAATATTAAAAAATCAATAAAAAATTTGTTTTTATTAAAAAATCTTAAAAAAACTATTTGATAAAATAATCTTTAAAAAATCGTTAAAAAATCAATAAAAAACGATATTTGATAAAAAAATCTTTAAAAAAATCGTTAAAAAATCAATAAAAAACGATATTTGATAAAAAATTCTTTAAAAAATCATTAAAAAATATGTATTTGTTAAAAAAATCTTAAAAAAACTATTTGATAAAAAAATCTTTAAAAAATCGTTAAAAAATCAATAAAAAATGATATTTGATAAAAAATTCTTTAAAAAATCATTAAAAAATCTGACTTTATTAAAAAAATCTTAAAAAACCATATTTGGTAAAAAAAATCGTTAAAAAATCAATAAAAAACGATTTTTGATAAAAAATTCTTTAAAAAATCATTAAAAAATCTGTATTTATAAAAAAAATCTTAAAAGATCAATAAAAAATCAATAAAAAACCATATTTGATAAAAAAAATCTTTAAAAAAATCAATAAAAAACGATATTTGATAAAAAAAATTCTTTAAAAAATAATTAAAAAATCTGTATTTATTAAAAAAAATCTTAAAAAATCAATAAAAAATCAATGTTCATTAAAAAATCAATAAAAAAATCGTTTAAAAAATCAATGTTTATTAAAAAATCAATAAAAAACCATATTTGATAAAAAATTCTTTAAAAAAATCATTAAAAAATCTGAATTTATTAAAAAAATCTTAAAAAAAACTATATTTGATAAAAAAATCTTTAAAAAAATCGTTTAAAAAACGATATTTGATAAAAAATTCTTTAAAAAATCATTAAAAAATCTGAATTTATTAAAAAAATCTTAAAAAAACTATTTGATAAAAAAATCTTTAAAAAAATCGTTAAAAAATCAATAAAAAACGATATTTGATAAAAATTTCTTTAAAAAAATCATTAAAAAATCTGTATTTATAAAAAAATCATTTAACAATCTGTGTGTGATAAAAAAAATCAATAAAAAATCAATGTTTATTAAAAAATCAATAAAAAAACAATATTTGATAAAAAATTCTTTATGATAATACGATAATACGTATGTTAGGTTATTCCAACATTCGGTGTGATTATCTTATTAATTATTTCGTATCACCAAACAAAACTCACTATTTGTTAATATTATTCAATCACATACTATATATTCGCATTTTACAATATAGAGTTATGTGATTATCATCGTATAATAGCGTTAATGCATACTACTATAATAGTCATCACTAGATCATAATCATAATTATCTACATAGAACATAAGCATAATAATAAGTGATCAATAACTTAAATCACATTCGATTAGCCGTTGACTATGTACTATTGGTGCGAATGTAGGGATTCTTAAGAGCAGAATTTGGTTTATAGTATAGGCGCACACAAACATATATTGCACACTTACATTCTTACTATTAGATTGTACCTAATTATATTTATTTAATTAGAATATAAGCATAATTTTAGATGCTTAATTTTAATTCGATTTGCCGAAGAGCTTACGATAATTTTCAAGTCCAAAATCATATATAACAAATTCATACAATATTAGTGTTCGAATCATATGAATATTATACGTAGAACTCTGGAGAAAAAAATTTGGTTGAGAGCCAAAAGCTAATATGTGAAAAAAGTCAACTTTTCAGGAAAGCAATTTAAAAATTTTATAAAACCATAAAATACTTCCCATTTTAAATGTATGAATCATTTTGTACTACAAATTATATTTTTATACATTTCGTAGATCTTGTACATAGGTACAATACAAATTACATATTGATAATTATTTATTGCTTACAATAATATATTATAATATACAATAAACATATCATTTTAGTTATTGTTGAATATCTCATTTGATATTAGAGCTACAGATATCATATTTTGACACAAAAAAATATGCGTCATTTACCACCAATAACATGTAAAACCTCAAAATTGAATTTTTTTCACATATCAGCTTTTGGCTCTCAACCACAATTAATATCTCTTAATAAACTAAGCATTAAATATACAAATCAAAATACGTAATATATAATACTATACATACGCCACAGTGACTTCGAGCATCGAACTCAACCCCGTATCCACGAATACAACTACATACTCAGGTAAATTAATTGTAATATGTCATGAAATATTTTTATATAAAAATTATTATAAGATATGAAATATAATAAAGTAGTAGAATAATTATATACGTACTCTTTAAACTATAATGGAATAAAATCACTGATCAACGTTAAATAAAATCAGAACGCGTAAATACATATTATGCTCCATCCATAATATACAATGATATTTTATTACGTAAACAAATATTATAATTTATTATACCCTTTAACACGTGCACTATAAATTATCAATGCTGGGCAAGTTAACGATTTTTTTTAACTTGTTAAGTTAAGTTATTTAAAAATAATTAAGTTAAGTTAAGTTAAAAGTTACTCGTAGTTTTTTTCGTTAACTCGTTAAGTTAAAAGTTAACTTTGAAAAAAAAGTAACTTAACTTAGTGTAAAGTTAAAATTTGCTAATTTGCAAAAAAAAAAATCCAGTCATATTATATGGTTTATTAGATAGTTTTTCTATACGTCCAAGAAAATTACTGGGTAAATTTAAAATAATACATCAAAGTAAAAACACATTAAAAAATTTGCGTTATTCTTCGGACGAAAATTAACTTAATTTAGATATTATTGGAATAAAATTAACTTTAAGTTAACACGTTAATCTTGAAAAAAATTAACTTATTAAGTTAAAAGTTAATTTGAAAAAAAAAGTAACGAGTTAATTAACTTAATTAAAATTAACTTAACGTTATAACTTAATTTTAATTTTTAACTCGTTAATGCCCAGCCTTGGTTATCATCAGTATATTATGCTGTATGATAATGTTTTGTAAAATTTTTGAATTTATATTCAAAATCAAATTTAAATAAAATTCAGGAATTCCAAAATATCACACATCGAAAAAATTATTTGTTTCTAAAGAAGTTTAATGAATAATAAACATTTATTGTGGTTTCTCATTTTATAGAGAAGTTCTGAGCTCCATTTTAACAGTGTGCGTACGTCGATGGTTCGTCAAACTGCCACTTACAGCGAACGACTTGTCGCATATATCGCATGCGTAAGGTTTTTCGCCAGTGTGTGTGCGTTTGTGGTTCGTTAAATTGCCACTTTGAGAGAAAGATTTGTCGCATACATCGCATACATATGGTTTTTCGCCAATATGCGTACGTCGATGTGTCGTCAAACTGCTACTCGTAGAGAACGACTTGTCGCATATATCGCATGCGTACGGTTTTTCGCCTGTGTGTGTTCGTTGGTGTTTCGTTAAATCATCACTTATAGCGAACGACTTGTCGCATATATCGCATGCATAATGTTTTTCGCCAGTGTGTGTGCGTTTATGGTTCGTTAAACTGCAACTTTGAGAGAAAGATTTGTCGCATACATCACATGCGTACGGTTTTTCACCAGTGTGTGTGCGTTTGTGATTCGTTAAACTGCCACTTACAGCAAACGACTTGTCGCATATATCGCATGCGTACGGTTTTTCACCAGTGTGTGTGCGTTTGTGTTTCGTTAAACTGCCATTTACAGCAAACGACTTGTCGCATATATCGCATGCGTACGGTTTTTCACCTGTGTGTGTGCGTTGATGCTTTTTCAAATTGGTATTTTCACTGAACGACTTGTCGCATACATCGCATGCGTACGGTTTTTCGCCAGTGTGTGTTCGTTGGTGGTTCGTTAAATTATTACTTATAGCGAACGACTTGTCGCATATATCGCATGCGTAAGGTTTTTCTCCTGTGTGTGTGCGTTTGTGTTTCGTTAAACTGTCACTTACAGCAAACGACTTGTCGCATATATCGCATGCGTACAGTTTTTCGCCAGTGTGTGTTCGTTGGTGGTTCGTTAAATTATTACTTATAGCGAACGACTTGTCGCATATATCGCATGCGTAAGGTTTTTCTCCTGTGTGTGTGCGTTTGTGTTTCGTTAAACTGTCACTTACAGCAAACGACTTGTCGCATATATCGCATGCATAATGTTTTTCGCCAGTGTGTGTGCGTTTATGGTTCGTTAAACTGCAACTTTGAGAGAAAGATTTGTCGCATACATCGCATGTGTACGGTTTTTCACCAGTGTGTGTGCGTTTGTGTTTCGTTAAACTGTCACTTACAGCAAACGACTTGTCGCATATATCGCATGCGTAAGGTTTTTCGCCAGTGTGCGTACGTCGATGTATCATCAATTTTCCAATTTGGCTGAATGACTTGTCACATACGTCACACAGGTAAGAGTTCTTCTCCATTTTTCGCTTATCGGTCTTCAATCAGCTTCTATTAGTTTTTCATACAATTATTTGGTAACTATGCTTTTCTGATTGTGATCGATTAGAATGTATTAACTTCACAATATGTTTAAGCCAGTACTTGTTGAGGTACTTTTTAAACTTTAAATAGTGTTTTATATTATCTATATAATATTTAAAAAATAATATTATGTTATTATTTTATGTGTATTTTACCGCGTTCTGTGCGGTTAGTGAGGTGACTGTGGTGAGTGTGGTTAGTAGTAGTACCTAGTGTTGATAAGGAAATGACAATAACTTATATTTATTGTAATGTGAGAAACACAGTATAATATTACAATGAAATAATTTGTAAATAATATAATTATTATTTGTTTCTAAAGAAGTTTAATGAATAATAAACATTTATTGTCGTTGTCATGGTGCGGAGCGGAAACTGCTGTGGGACTTGATGAAGTTTGAACAGCCATTATGGGACGTGTAGTGTAACCCGGTGATACAGGTTTTATTATTATTATTATAAGTTTATATAAACATTGTTATCAGTATCTTATCACAGAATATATGAAATCAGAATGGACACTTGGGCCGCCTGAAAAACAGTCCGCCATATTGAATGCAAGCACCAGATTGACCACAAACTCAATATTAATGTTTTTCAATTTTATGTTGCTTATGGTGACACTGTTGTAACGATATTTACAATTTACTTTCCAATCTCATAACCAAACATTTTAAATTTTACCGCTGTTGTTGTTTGTTGTTGTTTATGCCTTTTATGGTTTTGAAAATTTTTAACTGTAATTTTCAAGTTTACTAAATTGTTCACTTACATTACTGTGTAACTTTTTAATTTTGCACAATGGAGTTGTTTGTTAATAAACGGGCCAAACAGTATTCAAGATGTTGTTTGATTAATTGTAAAAGTCACATTTTGGATAAGGAAACCATATGTTTTTTTACTTTCCCAAAAGAACCTGCCAGGTAAGAAAAATC
>NW_021770341.1:67721-69031 GCF_005508785.2 Acyrthosiphon pisum | reverse complement strand
GATAAAAAATTCTTTAAAAAATCATTAAAAAATATGTATTTATTAAAAAAAAAACCATAAAAAACTATATTGATAAAAAAATCTTTAAAAAAATCAGTATTTATTAAAAAATCTTAAATAAATCAATAAAAAACTATATTTGATAAAAAATTCTTTAAAAAAATCATGAAAAAATCTGTATTTATAAAAAAAATCAATAAAAATCAGTATTTATTAAAAAAATCAATAAAAAATCTGTTTTTATTAAAAAATCAATAAAAAAATCATTATTTATTAAAGTCTTAAATTAATCAATAAAAAAACTATAAATTGATAAAAAATTCTTTAAAAAAATCATTAAACAATCTGTGGGTGATAAAAAAATCAATAAAAATCAGTTATTATTAAAAAATCTTATAAAATCTATGTTGATTGAAAAATCAATAAAAAATCATTAAAAAATCAGTATTTATTAAAAAAAATCTTAAAAAAATCAATAAAAAACTATATTTGATAAAAAATTCTTTAAAAAAATACATTAAAAAATCTGTTTTTATTAAAAAAAATCAATAAAAAATCGTTAAAAAATCAGTAAAAAAATCATTAAATAACCTATATTTATTAAAAAATCAATAAAAAAACTATATTTGATAAAAAATTCTTTAAAAAAATCATTAAAAAATCAATAGTAAATCAATAAAAAAACCTATATTCTTAAAAAAATCTTTAAAAAATCTGTAGGTATTTATTAAAAATTCAAGAAAAAATCCTTAAAAATGCAGTTATTATTAAAAAATCTATATTTTTTTTAAAATCAATAAAAAAAACATTAAAAAATCTGTATTTTTTAAAAAAATCATTAAACAATCTGTGTTTGATAAAAAAAATCAGTAAAAAATCAATATACTGGTTTTTAATAGTTTTCAGAATATTTTATAAAATCTATATCACAATCAGTTTTCACCAAATTAATATAATTTATTGATCATATTCTAAAC
Source organism: Acyrthosiphon pisum (assembly GCF_005508785.2). NCBI lineage: Eukaryota > Metazoa > Arthropoda > Insecta > Hemiptera > Aphididae > Acyrthosiphon > Acyrthosiphon pisum. The sequence continues at coordinate 68,054 of NW_021770341.1, read as the reverse complement.
ATATTGTAATAATATTTTATACATTACGCTAATGAGCGAGTGAAAATCAGCCACAGATTAATTTCCCTATGAGGCTATGGGCTATAGGGAATACATTATAAATCACTGACTTTAATATTGAGAAAAACTAATTAAAATACGGGAAAACGTACATTATATTTACTCAAACCAGCTTCGGCAAAATACGATTTATTTGTTGTTATTAGTTCAGAGAGAAATAATCGAAGAAAAACTTGATATCTTCACCAAAAATTTAAAATAAATTATTTGTTACTGACACTGATACATTTTATGATTTTCCACTTCTTAACCAATAATTCATAGTCTTTCTCA
>NW_021770341.1:64350-65338 GCF_005508785.2 Acyrthosiphon pisum | reverse complement strand
AAATGTGGTTGAGAGCCAAAAGCTAATATGTGAAAAAAGTCAACTTTTCAGGAGAGCAATTTAAAAATTTTATAAAACCATAAAATACTTCGCATTTTAAATGTAGAATCACCATTCTGTACAACAAATTATATTTTTATACATTTCGTAGATCTTGTACATAGGTACAATACAAATTACATATTGATAATTATTTATTGTTTACAATAATATATTATAATATACCTACAATAAACATATCATTTTAGTTATTGTTGAATATCGCATTTGATATTAGAGCTACAGATATCATATTTTGACACAAAAAAATATGCGTCATTTACCAACATGTAAAACCTCAAAATTGAATTTTTTCACATATCAGCTTTTGGCTCTCAACCACATTTAATAACTCTTAATTTACTAAGCATTAAATATACAAATCAAAATACGTAATATATAATACTATACATACGCCACAGTGACTTCGAGCATCGAACTCAACCCCGTATCCACGAATACAACTACATACTCAGGTAAATTAATTGTAATATGTCATGAAATATTTTTATATAAAAATTTTTATAAGATATGAAATATAATAAAGTAGTAGAATAATTATATACGTACTCTTTAAACTATAATGGAATAAAATCACTTATCAACGTTAAATAAAATCAGAACGCGTAAATACATATTATGCTCCATCCATAATATAGGTACAATGATATTTTACTACGTAAACAAATATTATAATTTATTATACCCTTTAACACGTGCACTATAAATTATAATAGTAGAAGGTTTCGTCGTGGCACCTCACTTAGAAAGTTAGAAAGACCATAATATTTGACTGGGTCATCGACTTCTCTGTCCATATAATATTATTACGTAAATATCACCTTATCACCTTACCCTTTTCTTTTTCTATAATTTTTACTTTTCATTACCCTTTATCATTTCGAATTTTTAATATACTTCAGCAAAACTGAAGGCGGGGTCTAGGCGG
>NW_021770341.1:60828-62149 GCF_005508785.2 Acyrthosiphon pisum | reverse complement strand
TGCAAATGATAAATTCGTTTCACGTGATTGCAATAAATAAGACATATTTTATTTTACATATTTTTACATATTCGTCATAAATACATATTTTACATACTTTGTAAAATTTTCGCTTTTTTTTTACATATTCGTAAATTTCGACAATTTCAGTGGCTTAGTAATATTTTACATTTATATTTCGATAATGGTACCTACTCGGCAAATTGTAAGTGTATAATGTATATAAGAAATAAGTAGGTTAAAATAAATATTAATAACTTGATTTTAGTTTATCTTATGTGTTTCTGTTCGATAACCATACCTTGATGATCTTAGATTATACTTTATATTCAACAATTATTTGACAAAATATACTTACGAATTTACAACAGTACCTATCAGACTACCAGTTCTTGTGTTCATTCATTTGATTCAAAATGGTCCTATTTGGGTTTCTATTGATGAATCTACTGACTAATAAGTCAGTGTTAAGACCAAATCGCCGTACATTTAATTTTGAAAATTTAAAACAATATATGGTTTGTCATTGTTTCACTTTAAATTGATTAAACATCAATTGTATTTCAATTTAACAAAATTTTTTTTTACTATTGCATATTTTTTAATTTTTTACCACAAAATATTATATATTTTAAATTGAATTAATTAGACATAAAAAACAATAAATTGTACCCGTTATTCAAAAATTATTTAGAATTGTATTTTAATTTATAAATTTAACATATTTTTTAAATTTTTCGTAGTACATATTTTTATTTTATACTACATATTTTGGCAATTTTAATTACATATATATGTACATATTTTTGGTTTTTTATTACATATAAATCCCAGCCCTATATATAACATATTATAGAGCCTTAGTATACAGTTCTTGTTGGCCGGACACTAATACAATAATTATTTAACAACGTCGCACGTTCGTCGTTGTTTTGAGTCGCTGTTGTTGAGAAAGATAGGTAAATTATAAATTATAAACACTTTTAAACTTTTAAATATCACAATAATATAACACTATATTATGACAAGCAGGGGCGAACCCAGGGGGGAGGTCAGCTGACCCACAGTTTTTTTCCCGGTTAAATGTAGCCCCTCGAAATGGAAAACTATATAAACATTTTTTATTTGAAAAAATTATGTTTAGTGGCGGATTTAGAGGAGGGGCACGTGTCCCCCTGTCAATGTTCTGTCGACAATTTGTTATGTAACTACGAGTATCATATAAATGAAAAATTCAGTTCATAAAAATAATACTACCGCAACTAATAATTATTGTTTATTATAATCATTATTGTTTAAAAATATGATAGTATGTATGTAT
>NW_021770341.1:59596-60778 GCF_005508785.2 Acyrthosiphon pisum | reverse complement strand
TATTAAATTTTCAAGCTTTTTTATCCAACAAATAAAATTTTATTGATATTTTTAGAAAAAAAACTAAAAAAAAATGAAAACTGACAATGTCCATAAAGAGCTCAAAATAAGTCAAAATATTTTGAAAATTTTATCGTGTATAGAAAATGGAAATGTAAACATTCAGTCAAAATTTCATGCATCCACGGTCATTTTTTTTAAAGTTACACCAAAAACCAAAATCGATTTTCTCGAAAACAGATTTTGCGTAAAAATTCCCGTTTTTCCTTAATTTTTCTTTTGTTTTTCCCGGCGCTTTTGAAAACTACTGGGAAATTTAAATTTTGACCTCCCCAATGCACCAACGATATTCACTTTCTGATCGAACAAGATACTGAAGTTGAAAATCGTAGCATTATTTCGACTACTTATCGTGTACACAGACACAAAAAAAATAAAAAAATAAAAAAAAAAATAAAAAAATAAAAAAAAAAATAAAAAAATAAAAAAATAAATAAAAAAACACACATCATTGTAAAATCAATACATTCATCGTTCCACTCAGAATCTAAAATTAATTTTAAGTGACTTTTTGTTCTGGGTCCACATCAAGTACCTATGACTTTTTTTTGTTTCTGTTTTTAAAAACAATTTGTACTGTCCTGTGAAGACCCAAAACTATGGTTTTTGTTTTGTCTTAGTGGTTAATAAAAGCAAACATATAGGCAAATAGTGATGTTAGGTCGCATAGGTCCCATCGAGTCACAAAAAAAAAGTGGAGCTTAAGCACTCCCTACTTCAAATGCCTACTTCCAATGGTGAACTGATACATTATGATATCAAAAATATAAATTTGTTTTCTTATTACGCCTGATCAAATTGTTTTTAATGAAAATTTCATGACACCTTATTCATGCTGCACCAAGCCTCAGTGAACCGTTGATAGTATTAATAGTGTGTTGTTTAGTAGGTATACAGTAGAGAGCTATATAACTAGGGCTGGGATTTGTATGTAAATACATATTTTTAGTAAAACATGATAAATTAATTATTGCAAATGATAAATTCGTTTCACGTGATTTGCAATAAAATAAGACATATTTTATTTTACATATTTTTACATATTTCGTCATAATACATATTTTTACATACTTTGTAAAATTTTCGCTTTTTTTTACATATTTCGTAAATTTCGACAATTTC
>NW_021770341.1:58786-59546 GCF_005508785.2 Acyrthosiphon pisum | reverse complement strand
TCTTAGATACAAAAATTGAACATTTTATAAATTTTTAACTACAAAATAATTTTTCAAATTAAAATTTGATAAATTTTGTCCAAATTTGATCTTTAAATGCTTATAAAAAAAAATTGTGCCTATGTATTTTTAATATTTTTCAACTGATATTGTAACAATATATCAGGAGCTTTGTATTAAATTTATACACTTTTTGGCCCAACAGATAAAACTTTATTGATATTTATAGAAAAAAAAACCTAAAAAAATTGAAAACTTACAATGTCCGTAAACAGCTCAAAAAGAGTCAAATTATTTTAAAAATTTTATCGTATATATAAAATGCTAATATTAACATTCAGTGAAATTTTCAAGTTTCTACAGTCACTCGTTTTTTAATTACAACAAAATAAGAAAATTGTTACGTAAGAAATCGAGTGAATATCAAATGTTGTAAAAATATGAATTTCAAACGCCCATAAAAATTTAATTTGAGTTTCTTATAGATATTTTTTGTTTGATAAAGGTAGATAATATTATGAGGAATCTTGTATTACATTTTCATATCTTAGATTTAAAAAGAAAAATTTTTATGAATTTATAACTCGAAATAATTTGCAAATTTTCGTGATTTTTCCATATTTTGTCATTTTTTGAACTTTAAATGCTTATAAAAAAAAACTGTGACTAACGATTTTTAATATTTTTCATCTGCCTTTGAAACAATATACTAGAGCCTTCTATTAAATTTTCAAGCTTTTTTATCCAACAAATAAAATTT
>NW_021770341.1:50614-57230 GCF_005508785.2 Acyrthosiphon pisum | reverse complement strand
CTAATACAATAATTATTTAACAACGTCGCACGTTCGTCGTTGTTTTGAGTCACTGTTGTTGAGAAAGATAGGTAAATTATAAATTATAAACACTTTTAAACTTTTAAATATCACAATAATATAACACTATATTATGACAAGCAGGGGCGAACCCAGGGGGGAGGTCAGCTGACCCACAGTTTTTTTCCCGGTTAAATGTAGCCCCTCGAAATGGAAAACTATATAAACATTTTTTATTTGAAAAAATTATGTTTAGTGGTGGATTTAGAGGAGGGGCACGTGTCCCCCTGTCAATGTTCTGTCGACAATTTGTTATGTAACTATACGAGTATCATATAAATGAAAAATTCAGTTCATAAGAATAATACTACCGCAACTAATAATTATTATTTATTATAATCATTATTGTTTAAAAATATGATAGTATGTATGTATTATTAATTAAAATTAAAATTATACAATTTATATCAAAATATTGAAGATCTGCTATTACGATGTAGGGGTATATGTATAGGTACACCCGTGAAGGCCGCGTACAAAATCGTGCTTAAACTTATCAACTTATAATGTACCAAAATTCGAAAAACACAAGTTTAAAAATATGTTAGATATATTATATGAGATATTATGAAGTTGTCATAGATGAAATTGATATAGAAGTGGAATACCGTTCATTATATCTAGTTTACCAACAAGTGTATGACGAAACTGTTGAAACTGGAGTAGGTAACTGGACCATTAAAACTAAATTAAGTATTAAAGTTCATGAAATAAAAAAACTTAATAGTAGACAACACAGATTTGAAAAAAAGTGATAATGAACTAAATCAAACTGTGAAATACTGTATATTTGAATCTGTACTTGCGATTTTACAAGGTGTAGAAACTTTCATTCAAGGGATCCCAGAAGAAATTTATGTATGAAATGATATGGCATGGTGTAGGTATTTAAATTTCACGCCCATGGTTTCTGTTGATGTCGAAAGAAGCTTCTGTATTTATAAAAATATTTTATCGGATTTCTGGCAACGCTTTTCTTCGAAAATATTACTTAATCATCGTTATATGCACCTCCGATATTACATGGAAAAAAAATACTTAATTTTTAAAAATACCTACCTAGTTGAGTAGATAAGCATAATAAGTAAATTTCCTTGATTATCATATTCACATCCGTAAGCTGTTAATTTTTAAATATTTATCACATTTATTTTTCATAAGAGTTTTTTTATTTATATTTCGATTTTGTGTACTTACCTATTTAATTAGAATTTAGATCATATACATAATATATAATATGTATAAATATGATATATTAATATGTCTATGATTTAGAATATTATGCTAACTGTAACATATGGTAGGTATATGCTCATAAATTAAATAATAGGTAATAATGTAATATTATAACTACCTATAGAACTACCTATAGAACTACCTATAGAACAATGAGTATGCGTTTAATAACAATTTTTGTGGTTTTTAAAAATAGTTCATGTGGTTTTTTGCTTAATTTTTTACACAAAGGCTACAAAATCTGAACTCTATTCATAAGACGTAACTAAGACATTTTTTAATTCGTATATGTTCTGTGTCAAAGTTCTGTTAAGTGTATTTTAGTTTATTACCAAGTTTTATATTGACGTATTTCAATGTGGATATCCCGAATTACAAGCCACATTCTGTTTAAGTTAAAAGTATATTATACTATATTATTATGTAGGTCCTACCTATAAAATATATACCATCTTAAAAGGTTGGTAAATTATAATAGGTACTTTATCTATCTGACTTTATATCTGTTAAGTAAAACTTGAAACTATAGTGGTGAGCACTTTCATTAGTAATAATTAATATTGCAAAATAAAAATGAAACTAGAGTAAAAATAATACATTTTTATAATTAAAATAGGCAATAGCCAATGAATAGAGGGGTGGCTGCAAAGCTCTATCCGGCTACTTTTTAGGAAAATGTATTAGGGGCTTCAGCCTTCCCAAAAATGACACTGAATATTACTGTTAAAAAATGTTATTTAATTTAGTTTGATCCATGAATAGTGTGTGCGATTGTGGTTGAAAAAGAGACATCATGAACAATACAAATTGGTTAATGCACAAAGAATTGTGTAAAAGTAATAGGAGTTAATAAAATATGGTCTCCTATTGGATTCTATTTACAATGTATATATTAAGCAAGTTATACATAATATTAATAATAATTTAACAGTTTATTTCATATTAGTTTAAACAAAATTATATTATTGAAGTCTATGATAGGCAATATACTTTATATTTAAGTTAAGAATTCAACTATAAAATAAAGGTTGTTATTCATTGTTTATTAGTCCAATATATAATTTATAAGCTTACTATTTGATAGTATTTTTCAAAAATTATAATTTTTTCATTTCACTATATTATATTGTATCATAGATGAAAGCTGGATAATTGTCAATTGATGCAGCACACCACCAAAGCACAGTCGGTTAGCCCTAGACAAACTGTTAAATTTTATAAGACAATGACTAAAACATTTAAACATGTTAGATAACACATTAGCAGTCCTGTAAACTATTTAAGTAAAAGTATTTGAGTAAAAGTATTCAAATACTTTTTTAAGTATTGAATAACTTTTTAAATACTTTCAGCATGAAGTATTTTGAATGGTATTTTAAATACTTTTTTTTTTATTAAATACTTTTGGTATTGAATACTTTGGTTTTTTATTTCGAACATTTTATTTTTATTAGAAATAATTGGTTGGAAAAATATTATTGTCAACTACAATAATGGAATAATAATTTTATTTAATATTCTGTATTTCTGTGTTAGCCGAAACCCAAAGGTTTGTGAAAACCTGATTTCTAAAAAAAGTTATTGAATATTGAATAACAATATTCCCTTTAAAACTATTAGATAACTATTATATTACCTACTACCTATGTGTTTATATTACAATAATTAGAAACCCACTTTAAAAACCAAAAGTATTTGAAAAGTATTCCAAATACTTTTTCAAAGTATTTGAGTAGTATTTCAAATACTTTACAATTAAAGTATTTGAGTAGTATCTTAAATACTAAAAAAAAAATGTATTTGAGTATTTACTCAAGTACTTTTTAAAAGTATTCTTTACATGACTGCACATTAGTGATTGTGACCAATCACACAACTTTATGATCAATTAATAAATGTCCAGAGCGAGGGAACAATATTCTTGATGTGCCAGGATCATCAGAATCAGATGATGTTAAGTGTACACTACATTAACATATTCCATAGGATATTCTAAGCAACCAATGTAAACACATTCTGGTACTTTGGTCATTAGATAGAATCAAGCAGTCTCTGGCACATATACTCATGATTATACTCAACAAGTTGGTATTCTGGAAGAGACAAGACTACACAGTGGAAGTGACATAGCAACCTATGGCAAAGGTAAATATTTAATAGAAAATTAATTTATCAATTTCTTATTCAAACATATCTTGTTTTATTCTATTCACAAACAAAATTATATTGCTCATGCAATAGCGTAATATGTGACAAAAATTGATGCGTACTGATGTGAACAATTACTGAATCAATCTTAAAATCTAACCCTAAACAATTTTGGTCCTTTATGAGAAATTTAAAATGTTCTTCAGGTCTTTCGAATTCTTTATCCCTTAATAATGAAATAGCTGATAACGATCAAGATATAGTAAATTTATTTAGTCGTTATTTTGCCTCTACATATAAAAAAGTAAATGCTCCTTCTATTTCCACTCCTGTCATAAAATCTTTTCAATCAATAAATAATTGTCACATAAACCTTCTTGATGTCTTTAATGAACTCAATATTTTAAACTATAAAACCCCTACTGGCCCTGATGGCATCAACCCTTTATTTTTATATACTTATAGATTCATTCTCTCTGCTCCCATAACTTTTTTTTTTAACACCTCCCTTAACATGAGTTGCTGCCCATCAATTTGGAAAAGCACATTCATTAATCCTATTTTGAAAAATGGCGATAAATCTATAATTTCAAACTACCGTCCTAGATCTATTATTTCTATCCTACCCAAAATATTCTCTAAAATTATCAATTCTAAAATCGCCCTTCTCCTTAATAATATCCTGGTTCCTCAGCAACATGGATTCCGTAAAAAAATCTACAATCACCAACTTAATCACATATAAACATTTTCTCTTAAATTCTTTTTCAATTAATCAACAAACGGATGTTATTTATACAGACTTCGAAAAGGCATTTGCTAGAATTAATCATTCACTTTTAATTAATAAACTTAAAACAATTGGTTTTGCTGATCCACTATTAGCCTGGCTAAATTATTTTTTAATCAATAGATCACAGTTTGTCAAATACAAAAATTTTATTTCTGATCCTATTCCAGTTATTTCAGGTGTCCCACCTCTCACCTCTTCTGTTTAATTTATTTATTAATGATATTGTTTTAGCCTTGAATTATTCAAATATTCTGCTCTTCGCTGATGATGCAAAAATTTTTAAATTAATAAACTGTCAAAATGATTCACTTCTCTTACAAAAAGATTTAGATAATATTAACCTTTGGTGTAAATCAAATAGAATGTCACTTAATTTAAATAAATGCCACTCTATATCCTTTTCTAAGAAACACAATCCTATATTTGTTAATTATAAACTTGATAATCAATTATTAAATCGTACATCTAATATTAAAGATCTTGGAGTAATTTTCGATTCAAAACTTCTATTTAATTTACATATTTTCAAAATAAAAAAAATCTTTAGCTGTCTTTAGTATGATTAAAAGAAACTGTTTGAATTTTAATGATCCCAGTACCTTTAAAAGTCTATACTCATCTCTAATCCGTCCTCATCTTGAATATGCGTCTATAATATGGGAAACATGGACTTTATCTCATTATAAACAAATTGAAGAAGTGCAAAATAAAGTTTTAAGATATATTTCCTATAAATGCAATATATTTAGACTGACCTTTTACGACATTATTCTTAATAAATTAAATTTAAAAACATTAAAAGATAGAAGACAAAATTCTTACTCTATATTCCTTAATAAATTATTAAATAACAAAATCGACGATTCCTTCATCCTTAGTCTTATTCATTCAAAATTAACAATCACAATATTCGAAACAAAGATCTTTTTTTTTATTCCACATTACTCAAAAAATTACATGTCACATTCACCAATAATATACTATTATCTGCCGGAAATTCCTTAAATAGCAAATCTTATTTCTGTAATTTTAGCTATTACCTACTATCTATTTATTATTATATTATATTGTATTCTTTTTAAAAAAAATGTTGCTTTTAACCTACACTTTTTTCTTTTTTTTTTCATAAGTATCTTATAAACAAAGTTGACACCTATATATTTTGTATTATCTTTGTCATTATTGTTTTTTTATTATTTCTATTTTTAGAAATCTATTATTACTATTATTATTTAAAAATTAACTTTTCACTTTGTATTTGGGCTAACGCCTGTTATTATTATTATAAATAAATAAATAAATAAATAAATATACATTTTTCAAACATTTACCTTATATGCACATTAATTTTGTCATTGTTGTATTTTAATTAAGTTACAATATTAAGATTTCGATAATAATTTTATTGTCATTTAAAATGCATTGTTTTATATATTATTTTTATATCGAGGTGGGTATATAATTGTTTATATTTTTTTTCATTTTCAATATTTTACATAAATAAAAATGTAATTTATACACACAAAAAAAAAAAATGAGTATTTCTATTTAAAATTTCACACAGTAAACAAAAATATTAATGATGGGGAACAAAAAAAAATGTAGTTTATCCTAAAACACAAATGTCTAGTTACTTATCATAACTTTATAGTAGTATACTCTATTCAGAATAACCTTGCCCACTTTAGCGCACGCGACTGAGCCGCCGGCAGCCGTCAGACCCCCTGGCGAAAGTCAGGAGCGCTGTGATTGGTCGTTAGTTGTCGACGGCTGCTGTCACCGGTTACTATTGTATACATATACACCTGCGGGACGTCGGCGGGGGCGTTGCTGCAAACATCAGCGCCAACTGGTGGCAACAGACATGCGCGAACTCGACAAGTTTTCGTCGATCGAGTGGGCAAGGTTATTCTGAATAGAGTATAGCTTGAAACTACGGTTTAATCCTTAGACTGCATGTACTTGATCAAGTCCACAACACGGTTGGAATAACCATATTCATTGTCGTACCTAAGAAATAAATAAGAATAAATAAATAATAAACTAATAGGTGCATGGCCAATCTTTGTTTTAATTGAGATTCATTACCATGAGATAAGTTTGAAAAATTGGTCATTCAATGAAATTCCTGCTTTAGCATCAAAGATTGATGAATAGGTATCACCAATAAAGTCAGAAGACACAACTTTGTCTTCAGTGTAACCCAAAATTCCCTTCAATGGTCCTTCAGCGGCTTCCTTGACTTTATCTTTGATATCTTGGTAAGATGTTGGTTTTGAAAGTCTAAAATACATAATGAAATAAATATTAATATTATTGAAAAAAAAATAAAAGTTCACAAATTCCCAAATTTTAAACATTTAAACTCTAATGATAACT